>NC_141025.1:76427500-76482500 GCF_052040795.2 Danio rerio
CATACGTCTAAGAGACATCCGAACATATCAAACATACGTTGAAGAGACATCCAAACATATCAAGCATACGCCTAATAGACATCCAAACATATCAAACATACATCTAATAGACATCCGAAGATGTCAAACATACGTTGAAGAGACATCCAAACATATCAAGCATACGTCTAATAGACATCCAAATATATCAAACATACGTCCAATAGACATCCAAACATATCAAACATACGTTGAAGAGACATCCAAACATATCAAACATATGTCTAATAGACATCCAAACATATCAAACATACCTCTAATAGACATTCAAACATATCAAACATACGTCTAATAGACATTCAAACATATCAAACATACGTCTAATAGACATTCAAACATATCAAACATACGTCTAATAGACATCCAAACATATCAAACATACGTCTAATAGACATCCAAACATATCAAACATACATCTAATAGACATCCAAACATATCAAACATATGTCTAATAGACATCCAAATATATCAAATATACGTCTAATAGACATCCAAACATATCAAACATACATCTAATAGACATCCAAACATATCAAACATACATCTAATAGACATACAAACATATCAAACGTACATCTAATAGACATCCAAACATATCAAACATACCTCTAATAGACATTCAAACATATCAAACATACGTCTAATAGACATCCAAACATATCAAACATACATCTAATAGACATCCAAACATATCAAACATACATCTAATAGACATCCCACCTATCAAACATACATCTAATAGACATCCAAACATATCAAACGTACATCTAATAGACATCCAAACATATCAAACATACATCTAATAGACATACAAACATATCAAACATACATCTATAAGACATATTGGCTACATATGTGCTCCAACAGTCATCAAACAGACAGATTAGACATAGTTTAGTCATTTGATGACTAGTGTATTTTTGGACTATTGTTAGACATCTGTTGAATGCCAGTAATTAGCATTCATTATTCTTCCACAGCTCTACATAGTATACAAATAAACTCTACAAAGCAAAAACTGTGACATGAGTTCAATGAGTAAATGTGTAGGTTAAAATGAGACTAAAAACACACCAGGGTAGAGCCGAGTTTGATTTCACTTTTAAAATGAATGTATTTTGATAGCAGCATACAAAGTGAAATGTTTTCCAAATGTAGATGTGTGCTTTGTTCTCCAAGAAAAATGATCTGGTCTACAACATCAATTAATTATTCCCATTTCCCATCCATTTATCCAGAAGCTATAATAATGTAGTATTTAAGCTACAGTACATGTTATTGAGCAGTCCGTGAGCTGCAGTAAGCATTATCTGCATGTGAATTGATGATGGCGATGCTGAGCTCAGCACTGAGAGTCCTGCAGCCGTCTATTTCAGCGGCATTGAAGCAGATCAGGTCATGATAAAATGCAAAACAACATCTCCATCCATAAAGACTAATGTGAAGCTAACTGCGATGTAAATAACCAGGTCGAAAGGTTCAAAATCTGGCAATTATCACAACACTAGGGACTTAAATTGCAATTTCATAGGCATTTTCATTAGAGTCAATGATTTGTTCATTTGTTCTGTTGTGCGTTTCACATTGTCAGCTTCCTTCAGTGAGTAATGGTGCTGTTTGAGCACCAAAATATCAGTATCACTAAGAAATCCCTCATTCAGCTCCTGTGTTTTAATAATAATAATAATTCCTTACATTTATATAGCGCCTTTCTGGACACTTAAAGCACTTTACACAATGGGGGGCGTCTCCTCATCCACCACCAGTGTGCAGCATCCACCTAAATGATGTGACAGCAGCCATTTAGCGCCAGAGCAAACACCACACACCAGCTGACTGGTGGAGAGGAGACAGAGCGATGAAGCCAATTATGATATGGGGATGGTTAGGAGGCCATGATGGACAGAGGCCAATGGGATTTTTAATGACCACAGAGAGTCAGGACCTCAAACATTTTATTCTGTTACTAATTGATATATATATAAATATATATATATATATATATATATATATATATATATATATATATATATATATATATATATATATATATATATATATATATATATATATACAGTTGAAGTCAGAATTATTATTATTAGTTATTATTATTACTGTTTATTTTTTTCCCAATTTCTGTTTAATAGAGGGAAAATTGTTTCAGCACATCTCTAAGCATAATAGTTTTAGAAACCTATTTCTAATAAATGATTTATTTTATCTTTGCCATGATGACGGTAAACAGTATTTTACTTGATATTTTTCAAGACACTTCTATACAGCTTAAAGTGACATTTAAAGGCTTAACTAAGGTAATTAGGTTAACTAGGCAGGTTAGGGTAATTAGGCAAGTTATTGTAAACCAATGGTTTGTTCTGTACACTATCGAAAAAAAAATTTGCTTAAAGAGGCTAATAATTTTGTCCCAAAAATGGCTTTAAAAAAATTTAAAACTGCTTTTATTCTTGCCGAAATAAAATAAATAAGACTTTCCCCAGAAGAAAAAATATTATCAGGCATACTGTGAAAATTTCATTGCTCTGTTAAACATCATTTGGGAAATATTTAAAAAAGGGAAAAAAAATCAAAAGGGGGCGAATAATTCTGACCTCAACTGTATATATATATATCATCACAAAGGAAAATATTTTTGTTTTTAGAATATATATTAGTGATGCATGCAATGATTAAAGAATAACCAAAAAAGGCAAAGATTGGCAATCACTGATAATTGAAATCACTTTCAACAATTGCAAAAAGGGACTGAAAGGGCAGAAGCTCAGCTTCATCTGGCAGAGGAACAACTGACTCGGACCAAACTGCAGCAAACCAAGGCCAGACTTGAGATCCGCCTCCTAAAGGCTACGCTCAGACAAGCTGCTCTCTCCACATCAGATGAGGAAGTCTGAGTTTTTGACATCAAGTAACTTGAAACTTGTTAGAAATATCCTCAATGTACAGTGTTTGTGTTTTGGTCTCAGATGAGAGGACTGCAGGAAGAGGAGGGGCTGGGGGTTTTCTTGTTTTTATTTATTTTATTTTTTTTGAATGTGTGTGAGTTTTCATTTCAAATAAAAATAAAGTTATATTGACTCACTCTGGCTATTCTACTTGTTGCTCTTTACATATCTATAGTTCTACATTGTGATTTCCTCTCCTGTTTGAGCACTGGTTATCCAGATTTAGTGATCCTGAAAAGTTCCTATACGGATCAGATTGATCCAATCCAATGCTTCTTTGAAAAACTTGCTCAAAACTAAGCTGGATTACGTGATCACGGATCGCAAAAAAGGATTACTAAATCCAGATCAGTTTCATCTGGATTAAACCTTTTGAAAAACCCGGCCCTGAACCAGCTAATCAAACTCTTACTACATATACTAGAAATTTCCTGGCAGGTGTGTCGAAGCAAGTTGGAGCTAAACTTAGCACACCGGCTCTCCAGGATCGAGTTTGGACACCCCTGGTGTAAACTAAACTGAAACTTAACTTTTTGTCTTTATTTGCGGTTGTAAATTGTATTATGGGATGTTAACCTCTGCTCTGTCGACGTTTGATGTTGAAAATTCAACTGTACAGTTTAACAAAGTGACATTTATTAACATTTTAGCCGTTTGAAGTCATATAATATATAAGAAATTGTACTATATAGAGAAATAAGGCTGTAAAATCACAGAAAATGTGCTGGCAGCTTATTATAAGGTGTTTGTAGCATAATATACAACACCAACCCAGGCTATTTATCATTTTAAACTTTTACAAATGTTCATAAAAGTCACTTTTTCAAACTTTTCAATGTTAAAAGTTGTTGGAAGGAAGATTAAGTCCCATAATGCAATAAAAAATTTCATAAATAATACCAATATTTTATATTATACTCCTAAAGGAATCAAAAGATAATGCTACGGTTATTAAAGTAACCCTCGTTCCCCGAGGGGGGGAACGGAAATGCTATGTGGAAAACCTTCCACTATGGGGTTTTCCCCAATAGTGGAAGGTTTTCCATATAGCATTGGAGTTCCCCATCCGAAGGGGAACTCCTGATCCTACTTATCAGCATGGAAAAATTATCGTCAAGAAGACATATCTCAAAAAGAATGGATAGTTTCTTGTCTATATGCCCAAAATAATAGTGTTAACACAAGTTGCAAATTACTGCAATATAAATGGCTCATACAAACTTACATTACCCCAGCTAAACTCCATAGATTTAACCCAAATATTCCGGATAGCTTTTCAAAATGCAATAAAGAAGTGGGTACCCCATGGGAGTGCAATGAGATTCAAATATTTTGGAAAGAGATTCTTATCATGATTGGTAAATTACTTGAAGGAAATATACATTTCAGGGCTCAACAATAAGGACTGCCCTATGGCCCGGGGCCAGTGTGAGAGACGCTTGGGACAGTAGGATTATTACTGGACCGATTGGGACAGTGCTGCCTTGTCACTAAAGTTTAACTTGCCTGCGACTACTTGTCAATTGTGTGCATTTTAAGCTTGAGCTTTTTAGTCTTAAAATGCTACCTTCTCTGATGTCGTAAACACCAAATTGCTTTTCGGATCCTCCTATCCGATTTGATGTTTTGAGCATGCTATTTTTTTCCGTATCCTATAACAACCAGTACAGCGAAGAGACGGCAACATGGCAGCAACATCAAAGTAAAAGGCTAAAGTAAAATGTCTGTTTATAACGTGTTGGAAGCAGACATTTACGTGAGAACACATTGAAAAAATTTGTGATTAATATTTAATTTATTATTTTATTTATTAATTTTTTTTGCTTAAAATAATTTCTTTTGTTAAATAATTTCAATCTGCGATAAAATACCTCCACATTTCCCATAATGCATTTTTTGTTTGCATAGCACGGATTTCTGCTCAAACATTTATTAACATTTTTAAAATATTGAAATTCTAGATTCACAGACATTATTTTTGACACATTATTTATAATATGTGTCTAAAAAATAACTATTAACTTGTCTTTTTCATTTTTTGATAGGCCCAGTGAAAATCTTGGCAGGGCAAGTAAAAATCTGGCCCGATTGGACCAGTAGAAAAAATCCTTAGCACTGAACCCTGCATTTGGTTCCCAAATTATGTTTATTTCATGTACAGTAGATGTCAGAATTATTAGCCCCCCTTTGATTTTTGTTTTCTTTTTCAATCATTTCCCAAATGATGTTTAACAGAGCAAGGAAATTTTCACAGTATGTCTGATAATATTTTTTCTTCTGGAGAAAGTCTTATTTGTTTTATTTCGGCTAGAATAAAAGCAGTTTTAATTTTTTTATACACAATTTTTAGGTCAAAATTATTAGCCCCTTTAAGCTTTTTTTTTTTTTTTAACAAACCATCATTATACAATAACTTGCCTAATTACCCTAACCTGCCTAGTTCACCTCATTAACCTAGTTAAGCCTTTAAATGTCACTTTAAGCTGTATAGAAGTGTCTTGAAGAATATCTAGTCTAATATTATTTACTGTCATCATGGCAAAGATTAAATAAATCCGTTATTAGAAATTAGTTATTGAAACTATTATGTTTAGAAATGTGTTTAAGAAATATTCTCTTCATTAAACAGAAATAAAAAATAAACAGGTAGGCTAATAATTCAGGTGGGCTAATAATTCTGACTTCAACTGTATTTGTGTGGTAATTAACCTTCTGCAATGTTCCCTCATCATTCACTACAGCTTTACAAAAGGTCTGTCAGAACAAAACCTGTGGGCTATATTGCAAATACAGCAATATATATATTTATATACACAGCCAACATCCGGCCTCATGCATAATTTACAATCCTTAAGTTTTATAAAGTTAAATGCTGGTTGGCAAATGTCAAAAATAAAATGTGATCCACAGCTCTGTGAGAGGCCAGCTGGCTAGATGAACTCAAACGGCCAGTTCATAAGCAGAACCAACAAATGCAAAAGAAAATGAACTAAATAAGCATTTATATTTCAACACACTTCCGTTGCTCTGAAGTATTCAGATATTAAAGCAAAACATGCATCTTTATAGTAGACATAATACCCCAAAATCAACTTGCAATGACATATACTTCACATGTTTGTGTATTGTGCATGTTGCAATTGTTAGTTGAAGAATTAACCCTCCTGTCATGTCCGCATCACACCCCTCACTTTAGTGTTCCCGGTCAAAATTTGCCGCTCTGTTTTAACTGCTTTTAAATAAGCACGAAAACCATTTATCACCCCAAGTTTTTAATCAACATTCTTTAACTGTGAACATTGTCTTAAAGTAGTGTTTAACATGAATTTATAGAAGTAGACATAAAATAACTGCAGTGAAAATACAATTAGGCACTGAAAATGCATTACAAAATGAACCATAGATGACAGAAATCAAAACACTTTGCTTTATTACCAATAAACAGCTTGCTAAAATAACTATCACAGCGTCTGACCAAAAGAAATGGAAATTTAAACCCATTTGAATGAGTTTTCAACCAGCAAAGCACCAACAAACGGTCTCCTTTCCTGTAGATTGAGTGCTCAATCTTTCATTTAGTCCTTCAATTGCACTATATTAGTGTACTAATGTAGGGAATAGTGAATGAGTGTATAGACGGTGATTAAGGACTCAGCACTAGCGCTAGTTATCCTCTGGCCGTTTTTGGGTGAGATGCTAATGGTCTAATCCAGGGGTCACCAATCCTGGTCCTGGAGGGCCGGTGTCCCTGCAGGATTTAGCTCCAACTTACCTCAACACACCTGCCTGGATGTTTCAAGTATGCCTAGAAAGACCTTGATTACCTTGTTCAGGTGTGTTTGATTAGTGTTGGAGCTAAAATCTGCAGGACACCGGCCCTCCAGGAACAAGTTTGGTGACCCCTGGTCTAATCCAATGAAAACATTTATGCTAAGCTAAGCTAAAAGTGCTGCTAGACCCAGAGATTGGTATGAATTTGTACAGTCTGAGGAGTGCACTGCTGAAAAATCCAGCTTGTTGGCTGGTTTTAGCTGGTCGACCAGGCTGGTTTTAGAGGGGTTTTGGGCATTTCCAGGCTGGTTTCCAGCCATTTTCAGCCTGGTCTTAGCTGGTCAGGCTGGAAAATGACCAGCTAAATCCAGCTAAAACCAGCTTGACCAGCCAGGTTCAGACCAGGTTCTGGCTAGGCTGGTCAAGCTGGTTTTAGCTGGTCATCTCCCAGCCTGACCAGCTAAGACCATGCTGGAAATGGCTGGAAACCAGTCTGGAAATGGCCGAAACCCCTCTAAAACCAGCCTGATCGACCAGCTAAAACCAGCCAACCAGCCTAGGCTGGTTTAGGCTGTTTTTTTTTCAGTAGGGTGGATATAGTCTGGATTCTCATTGATTTCCTATGGTGGTCACTTTTGACCGGAAACACCACAGGTGTAACAAAGTTGATTAAAATACTCAAAATTCAACAAAAGAGGTGATTGTCACTTTAATATGTTTAGGATATAATAAGTTCTCAAGGCAATCAGATGTAAAACATAATATTTATGGCTGTTTTTTAGTTGTAAATCGGTCAGATTTGACCCGAACACAACAGGAAGGTTAAAGGTATTCTGTGTGCAAACATAACAGGTAAATGAGGAGAGTGTCTTGCACAAGGGAAGCACAAAGCAATAATCCTCCACCACACAGCATTTAAATAATTCTTAAGCAGCATGAAAATAAAAACTGCAGAAAGTGCTGGCTCAGCACAAACACAAATGAAGATCACAAACAACACAATATCAACAAAACATAAGGCATGTGTGTGTATCTGTGTAAGAAAACAGGATACATCTGCAGCTCATCAAGCATAATATTATACCAAAACATACATTGTCTTGTTAAAAGCAAGCAAAGTGTGTATTTTAGATTATTTCCCTGCTAAAAAATCCAGCTTACACCAGCCTAGGATGGTTGGCTGGTTTTAGCTGGTCGGCCAGGCTGGTTTTAGAGGGGTTTTGGCCACTTCCAGGCTGGTTTCCAGCCATTTCCAGCCAGGTTTTAGCTGGTCAGGCTGGGAGATGACCAGCTAAAACCAGCTTGATCAGCCTAGCCAAGCTGGGAGCCCAGCCAAAACCAGCTATGTCCAGCTTAAACCAGGATGGTCAAGCTGGTTTTAAATGGTTTTAGCTGGTCTGGCTGGAAACCAGCCTGGAAGTGGCCAAACCCCTCTAAAACCAGGCTGGTCTCGTTTTGTCTCGTTTTACGCTTGAGCAACCAAATAAATGCTAAAGTTTATTTAACTGAATGTATTTTAATGACATTACAACATCAATGCTGTATAAGGAACCGTATAAAATGGAGAAAAGTTCACAATAACAGGTCACCGGAAGTGTATCAGCATGGGAACAGCACTAGCTCGGCATATACCCTATGGTTACAGGTTTTCAGATTTCAAAATATCTTCTTTTGAGTTCAACAGATAAAATAAATGTTTGGAAACACTCGAGGGAGGGTATTTTTTGGGGGGGGGTAAACTATCCCTTTAAGGATGTCAGCTTGATGCTCAGTTTCACTATGAGGTGCATTCCAAAACAAAACAAGCGAAAACAAATCTTTAGACCAAGTGGTTAGAAGAATGTTGAAGAAATGAATGTGATGATAGAAAGTTGCTAGATACCGTTCTCAGTAAAAGAAAATCTCTTAAAGGGTTCGTTCACACAAAAATGTAATTATCTCATCATTTACTCCCCCTCATATTGTTTTAAAACCTTTATGAGTTTCTTCCTTCTGTTGAACACAAAAGAAGATATTTCGAAGAAGGTGGAAACCTGTAACCATTGACATCCATTGACATTCTTGTACAATCTGAGACCTACTTTAAATAGGATATCACTCAGCTAGTGGAGATCGCTGATTTTTAAAGAAAACAGACCTTAAACGCACCGGATTTTGCATTGGCATTCAATTCGCCGGAAGCGCTTAACCCAGGTTACTGGCAAATTAAAAGTCCTATTAGCATGCTTCGGCATATACCCCATTGACTTCCATAGTAAGAAAAACAAATGGAAGTCAATGGTTACAGGTTTCCATCTTTCTTCGAAATATCTCCTTTTGTGTTCAACAGAAGAAAGAAACTCATAAAGGTTTAAAAGCAACATGAGGGGGAGAAAATAATTTAAAAAACAGTGTGAATTGACCCTTTAAGAGACTTGTTTTTACTGAAAAGTGTATTTAGCAACTTTTTATCATCACACACGCTTCTTAAATTTTAACCACTTGGTCAAAAGAGTTGATGTCGCTTGTTTTGGCATTCACCTCGTAATGAGTTTAAGCATCGAGCTGACATCCTTAAAGAGATAGTTCACCAAAAAAAATGAAATTTACTTTATCTCAAGTGTTTTTAAACCTTAATGGGTGCATTTCATCTGTTGAACACAAAAGAAGATACTTTATAGAAAGCTGAAAGCCTGTAACCATTGACTTCCATAGTAGCAAAAAACAAATACTATAGAAGTCAATGGTTACAGGTTTCCGTCTCTTATCAGAATATCTCCTTTTGTGTTCAACAGAAGAAAGAAACTAATAAAGGTTTGAAGCAAGTACAGCATTAATAAATAATGACAGAATCAGCATTTTTGTGTGAACTATCCCTTTAAATAAGTGCATTGAACACATGGAGAGAGAAAAAAAAAGGGGAGAGAAAGAGAGAGACCTGATCTCCGGCACACAAGCACCTCCTCAGCAAGGTGCTGTAATATGAAACTCTGCAGTGCAAATGCTTTATAAGTGTTGGAGTTAAACAGCAGCAAATCTCCACACGAAAGCGCAACACACTCCATCACAATAAACATCTTTTCCTGAAACAAACCAAATGCTTCTCAAAGCAGAAGGAAAACCTATAATGCTTCATTTCTTTACACACAGGTGTTAAAATAGCATGGTTCTGAGAGATTTCTTACTCTAACCACATTATATTATTAAGCAACACATCTCAAAACTGCTTAAGCACTGCTTGTTTTGAGCTATAACATTAAAATGCATTACTTATCACCTCTGCTTTTCTTATATATGTACAGTATATTGATATTTTTTAGAACTAGACATTAAGTGTTATGAAAAGCACTACATACATTTATATATGGCCTTTTACGTGCTTTTTTCAGCCCCTGAGAGTCTAATCCCAATAGTAATTTGTAAATGTAGCAAAATTTAATTTAATTTAACTCAAATATTCCTGTCCATGTTATTTTCTATCCTCAATATTTGATCATTAGAATACAAATGTATATATTAGCTAATATATGTAGATGTGTACAGTATGTACCCATGCAAGACTGATAGTGACGCTTAACTCAGCAGTGGGGTTGCCTGTTTTGAACTACTGTGTAGTACTGGAGCTACATTACATATCTGCATCGTATGGCTGTTTTTTCATATATGACAGCATCAAATAAATGCAGTCTCTGTTATTTAAAACAAATGCAAAAAAAAAAGAAAAAAAATTTAAATAAATGCATCTAATTTTAAATTAATGGCAGTGTTATTTATTTTGTTTAGGATCTGGAGGTATGCACACAAATAATGCAGTTTTAGCTTTTAAAAATACATGCATGTAGTTTTAAATTGATTGCATTGTTTTTTGTATGAATTAATAACACCAGTTGACCTGTATGTGTGCCAGTATTATGCAGTATGCACAGAAATAATACAGTTTTAGCTATTAAAAATACATGCATGTAATTTTAAATTGATTGTATTGTTTTTGTATGAATTAATAACACCCACTGACCTGTACGTGTGCCAGTATGCAAAAAAAATGCAGTTTTGGCTATTAAAATGCATATGTTTTATTTAAAATGTGTTGCATATTTAATATTTGAAATAATAACACCCACTGAACTTCCAGTATTATGACCCTATAAAATTTCAGCTACCTAAAATACTATTATTTTTAAATGTATAGCATTGTGTTTTCTAATAAATAATAACAACTATTTACAGTATGCACCGAAATAATGCAACTGCAGCTGTTTAAAAATACATGCATGTCATTTTAAAGTTATTGCATTGTTTTTGATTAAATAATAACACCCAATGACAATATAAACATAAATAATGCAGTTTTAGCTACTTAAAATGCACGCATTTCGTTTTAAAATTGATGCATTCTGTTCTCTATGAAATAATAGCACCCTTTTAGCTATGTGCCAGTATGACAGTATGCATTTTCAGTTATTTAATTTTAAATTGCTTGAAATAATAACACCTATTGACGTGCCAGTATTATGACAGTATGCATCTTGTCATTTGATTTTAAATTGATTGCATCAATTTTTCTATGAAATAATAACACCCATCAGTGTGCCAGTATTATAACCCTTTGAAATTTCAACTATTAAAAATACACACATTTAATTTTAAATTTATTGCATTTTTCTATGAAAAATTGACAGTGTGCAGAGAAATAATGCAGTTTAAAAACAGAAGCATGTAATTTTTTCATTAATTGCATTATTTTTGATTAATTAATAACATCCAATGACAGTACAAACATAAATAATGCAGTTTTACCTTCTAAAAATACATGCATTTAGTTTTAAAATGAACGCATTATGTTTACAATGAAATATTAACACCCTTTGAGCTGTGCCATTATGACAGTATGCATTTTCATCTGTTTTAATTTAAATTGACTGAAATATTAACACCTATTGATCTATGTGCCAGCATTTTGACAGTATGCATCTTGTCATTTGGTTTTAAGTTGATTGCATTATTTTGTCTATGAAATAATAATGCCCTGTACGTGTGCCAGTATGCACATAAATAATCCCGTTCCACAGGCATTTAACTTGAAATCCATTGGATTGTTCTTTCTTTCTACGAAGTAACACAGATTGAGCATTACAGCAACCTCTTGTTTTGATCTTGGTGCACCAGCAGCGGCGGATCAGCTCACCTGTGCCTGCACGTGTTCACACAGCAGCCGTACGCCGCCTTCCCCCTTCCCTCCTCCCGCTTGCCAACTTATCCCTCTTCCCTACCTTGCGCTTTTTCTCCCGCGATCGGCTCCTCTTCTTGGACTTCTCCTCCTCCTTCTCCTTCCTCTCCTGCTCGGCGAGAGCCTCTAAATCCTTGTTTTTGCGCAGATGTTTGGCGGCTTGTGCCATGGTGCCGTTCGCAGCCGGAGAGCGCCGTGCCGGGCAGGGGAGGCTCTGTAGATCCGCTGATGGATGCTGGTGCTCGGCTCATGCAGTCCTGCAGTATGTGTTGTGTGTGCGTGTGGGTGTGTGTGTGTGTGTCCCGCTCTCTCTCTGTCTCTTTCCTCCAATGCAGCACTAGTTAGTCAGACAGACCTGAGAGAGGCTTCATTGAGAGGGATTCTGCTGCAGCACTGCGCACCTCTCTCTCTCTCTCTCTCTCTCTCTCTCTCTCTCTCTCTCTCTCTCTCTCTCAATTCAGTTCAGTTCAATTCAAGCTTGCTCTATCGGTATGACAAGTGTTACACTGAACATATAAACAAATGATGTGGTGATAAAACAAACAATAATTAACAGTGTAATGTACAATTGATTCATATAACAATTAAATATTGAGTGTGTGTGTGTGTGTGTCACACATACTGCCAATGTGTATAGCAGAGAGGGGAGTCAATATAAATAGTAGTAATAACAATATTGAATTTAATAAGAATAATAATATATTCAAAAATAGAAAGGAATATATAGTAAATGTAACAATAAAAATACATGTATGTTCATGTAAAACATCTCTCATTCATTCATTTCTTTTCAGCTTAGTTCCTTTAATGATCAGTGGTCGCCACGGCGGAATGAACCACTAACTTATCCAGCATACGTTTTACGCAACCCAACACCAATACACACTCTTTCACACACATACACTATACAGACAATAGCCTTTCCAATTCCCCTATAGCACATGTGTTTAAACCGTGGGGGAAACCGGAGCTCTCAGAGCAATCCCACGCCAACACGGGGAGAACATGCAGTCCCTCCACACTGAAACGCCAACTGGCCCAGCCGGGAATCAAACCAGTGACCTTCTTGCTGTGAGGCGATCGTGCTACTCACTGCGCCACCGTGATGTTCATCTCTCTCTCACAGTATTGCTAAAGCAATTAAACAATACATAGAACAAGAATATATCTGTAAAATAATTAATATGTTCATGTCTATTATATACAAAGTAAATAAATATATAAGTAAATATTGGACAATAGAAGATTGGAGAAACGTTGCCTGGTCTGATGAATCTCCATTTCTGCTGCCACATTCGAGTGGGTCAGAATTTGGAGTCAACAGCATGAAAGCATGGATCCATCCTGCCTTGTATCAACAGTTCAGACTGGTGTTGGTGGTGGTGTAATGGTGTGAGGGATACTTTCTTGGCACACTTTGGGCCCATTAGTACCAATTGAGCATCGTATTGCTGCTGACCATGTCCATTCCTTTATGACCACAGTGTCCTCATCTTCTGATGGCTTCTTCCAGCAGGATAATGCACCATGTCAAAGCGTGAATCATCTCATACTGGTTTCCTGTACATGACAATGAGTTCACTGTACTCAAATGGCCTCCACAGTCACCAGCTCTCAATCCAATAGAGCCCCTTTTGGATGTGGTGGAACGGGAGATTCACATCATGGATGTGCAGCCGACAAATCCAGCCGGTCCAACCCGGTACTTGTAAGGTGTACCTAATAAAGTGGCCGGTGAGTGTATATACACACACGAGTTTGTCTACTGCCTCCATGTCTCTCTCTCTCTCTAATGCATGCATCTTGTCTTTTTTATTGCTTTGGTTAAGATTGTTGATTGATTTTATGCAGATTTTCATGTTGCTTTGAACGTTTTGAGAATATTTGGTGTACTGAAGATGTTTTAGGTTCTGTTATTGATGACGAACTTCACTTCCCAATTTGTCAAATGTTTTTTTATTGATTTTATTGAATTCTCTCTCAAGTCAATTCATTAAGAGCTTTGGGGTGGCCCACTGAAGCTAAGCAGTACCTTGGGAGACCACATGAGAAAGCTAGGTTTCTGTCGGAAGTGTTGTTAGTGAGGCCAGCAGGGGGTGCTCAACCTGCGGTCTGTGTGGGACCTAATGCCCAAGTACAGTGAAGGGGACTCTATACTGCTCAGTGAGCGCAGTGTTTTGAATAAACCTAGGTCCTGAATCTCTGTGGTCATTATCCATCATGACCTCCTAACAATCCCAATATGATAATTGGCTTCATTAGTCGGTCTCCTCTCCTCACACCAATCAGCTGGTGTGTGGTGTGCGGTCTGGCACAATATAGCTGCCATCATGTCATCCAGGTGGATGCTGCACACTGGTGGTGGATGAGGAGATTCCCTCCAATGTGTAAAGTGCTTTGAGTGTCTAGAAAAGGGCTATATAAATGTAAGGAATTATTATTATTATTATTATTATTATTATTAATATTAATATTAATATTAATATTAATATTAATATTAATATTAATATTAATATTAATATTAATATTATTATATTTCAATTGGTTTTTTGCTGAATTAAACATATGTTATTTTTAAATAAATTATTTTAAATAAAGGTGCTTAAGTTTCTAAAGGTGCTTAGTTTTTTATGTCAACCTCTTACTCTCTCGACTTTCCTCTTCTGGAATTTAAGTTCAGCCTTGTGTTTTAATCTTTCTGGTGTCATATCTAAAACAATTACCACAAAATCCTGAAAGATAAACAGCTTTTTAGTGGGAGGAATCCATATTTGGGACCTTCATAAATCAATTCTGACAGCAGCAAATCCATATGGCATTACAAGCAACACGGGACAACCCAAGAACAGCTTGTAACTCAGTTGGAATATATCTATTCAGTGGGTTTGGGATGGATTTTTGGGTAAAGCCGCGGTCACACTGCACTTTTCTCTGCGTAGACTTCCATTCATACGCACGTGAATGCGTCAGACCGGAAACACAAGCAACTGCGACATTGCAAACTTCAAGCTTAGTGAACTCTGACCTACAAAATCGCATCACTTGACTGCGTGAGGCCAATCAAAGAATCGAACATGACCTCTCTGGACAGAAATTTAAAACATGCACCAATCGCTGGCTTTTTTTAATGTCAAATCATTTTGCGTAATCCCGCCTCTTTTAACAGCGCCAGACGGCAGAAGCTCTAACTCTAATGTGACTGCGGCATAACACTTTAGCTTAGGGACCAATCCTTTTATTAATTTGTACCTGTACCTATATGCTATAAAACTGCAGGTTACCTATGTCTGTATATAATCATTTATATTTGATTGTAACTTAATTTGATTGTAATGCAATAATATGCATCTTCCTAGAGCTGGCCGGCCATCTAAGCTGAGTGATCTGGGGCCTTAGTCAGAGAGGTGATCAATAATAACCCGATGGTCACTAAGTCTGTCACCGACTCGGTCCCAGTCATTCCCCTCGCTGGCCAGCAGAGGCCGCCATCTCCGGACTTCTAAACATTACATCATCCATTTACGTTGATTGTGCTCACCTGTCCTGAATCAAGCTAACGACCCACGTACCCTTTATAAGCCAGCTCCTAACGCTCAGTCAGTGCGAAGTCTTGTTTAGCCCCGGCCAGCATTTCTGAGCGTTATTCCTGCCTGATTCCTCGTGCATTACTCCAGCCTGTTTCTGACTCTGCTTCGCCTTCTGCCTGCCCACGACCCACGCCTGATATACGGACTCTGATACTCGCTGCCTGCCCACGACCCACGCCTGATACACGGACTCTGATACTTGCAGCCTGCCCTCGATCTATGCCTGGTAAAACACTCTGTGTCTGTTCATCGCCAGTCTTTATCCATCATAGACTGTTGCTGTTGTGTGTTTGCACGGTAGTGCATATTGTGTGTGTGAATGAGAGCTTAACTAATAAATACTGCATAATTGATCCCTCCGTGTCAGTCTCCTCGTTACACAGTCTGAGCTCCAGCGTTCCTTTGTGGAGAGAGGAGAACCTTACAGAAGGACAACCATCTGTGCAGCAATCCACCAATCAGGCCTGTATGGTAGAGTGGCCAGACGGAAGCTGCTCCCCGCCTGGAGTTTACCAAAAGGCATTTGAAGAAACAAAACTCTCTAATCTGATGAGACTCAAATTGAACTCTTAATAGTGAATGCCAGGCGTCACGTTTGGAGAAAACCAGGCAGCGCTGATCATCAGGCTAATATCATCCCAACAGTGAAGCATGGTGGTGGCAGCATCATGCTGTGGGGATGTTTTTCAGCAGCAGGAACTGGAAGACTCGTCAGGATAGAGGGAAAGATGAATGCAGCAATGTACAGAGACATCCTGAACGAAAACCTGCTTCAGAGCGCTCTTGACCTTAGACTGGGGCGACGGTTCATCTTCCAGCAGGACAATGACCCAAAACACACCCCCAAAATGTCAATGGAGTGGCTTCACAACAACTCGGTGAATGTGCTTGAGTGGCCCAGCCAGAGCCCAGACATAAATCCTATTGAACATCATTGGAGAGATCTGAAAATAGCTGTACACCGTCGCTTCCCATCCAACCTGATAGAGCTTGAGAGCTACTGCAAGGAGGAATGGGCAAAAATTTCCAAAGACAGGTGTGCCAAGCTTGTGGCATAATATTCAACAAGACTTGAGGCTGAAATTGCTGCAAAGGTGCATCAACAAAGTATCGAGCAAAGCCTGTGAACACAGATTTACATGAGGTTTTTCAGCTTTTTTTATTGTGATTGAATTTGCAACAACTTCAAAAACTCTTTTTTCCACATTGTCATTATGGGGGATTGTGTGTAGAATGTTGAGGAAATAAATTAATTTATTTCATTTTGGAATAAGGCTGTAACATAAAAAAAAATGTGGAAAAAGTGAAGCGCTATCAGTCCTTTTCGGATGCACTGTAAATCAAAATTAAATCACACAATGGCCACTTACATGATCAGATATGCACACACAGGAAAACAACAGAAGAAACCAGATGCAGCCCTCTGCACAGTTCAGCCACGTGCAGCCAGAATGGACAAACTGTGGGCACAGGTGCCATTAATAAAGCCTTTGAGGCAGTCCTGATTGGCCAGAGATTAAGTGGGCGGAGATTGGAGTGAACCATGAACTGAATAGGTGCTGTGTCCCAAATGGCACACTATACACTATGCACTATGTACTTATGCACTTACACACTCAACAGGATAGTATATGTATGTAGTGTCGTCCCAAATGGCACACTAATGTTTTTTTACTAAGTGTAAATTCAAACCGTTTCTCTGATGACGTTTGAAGGTTGCGAAATCAGTGAAATAAACGACCGAATTATTAAATAATACCTGCCGTGAGTATTGCACCATCGGGAGGCGCTATAATCACTCTCAAAGGAGAATTTTGCTTTCACAATCCAAAATAAATAAAGTTATTCAACATGTGCGCCCGATAGCTCCGCCCCTTCCGCTACATAAGCAAACCTGCGGTCGTTGAGTGCGTGAAGTGTCCATCATTACACACTTCATTTTAGCGGCTGAATGAGTGCATCATCCGGGTAATTAAAGTGCACTTAGTTTTCAGTGTGAACACACTACTTACACTATTTATACTACAAAATGACGTAGAATAGTGCATAAGTATGCGATTTGGGACGCAGCTAGGGTTGTGACACTACCTTGAGGTTGCAGCTTAGGGACACCAAACTCCTCAACATGTGATCTCCACACAGAAATGCCAACTGAACCAGTATTGGGTTGCGGCTGGAAGGGCATCCACTGCTGGAATAGTTAGCGGTTCATTCCGCTGTGGAGTCACCTGATAAATAAGGGTCTAAACCGAAGAATAAATGAATCTCCACGCCAACATGGGGAGAACATGCGAACCACACAAAAATCTCATCTGGCGTTGTCAGGACTCGAACAAGCGACTTTCTTACTGTGAGGCGAGAGTGCTAACCACTAAGCCACTGTTAATAATGTAACAAATTTTGATTTACAGACATTTTTTAACCATAGTCAGATGATGATGGTCTTCTTCAGGTTTCTTCGTTTACGCTAATACCTTCAGTTTTTCTCTGTCATGGTCTCTTTTAGTGCCTCTGATGGGGCTCATTTCTGTGGGGTTGTTTGGAAACAATATGCATTGTGGATAATAAAAGCTGGCTGACATGATTAATACGGTAGGCATCAAAGCCTGCATGCTCTACACAACACTGAGAAAACGTGTGTTTAAAAACCGCCTGTGACTGAATGCGTCCTCATTCTTCCTCTCTTTATCCTGTAATGCAGCGAGGAGGAACCATGTGGAGTCTGCGTGGATGTGGATGCAGGATTTGTGTATGTGAGCGCAGCAGACACGGGCATTTTGTGCAGAACTGGAACAAAACCTTGTTGACGGTCCTGGTGCACGGAGCTGTGAGCCGGTGGAAAGGTTTCCTTTGGGATAGTCGTGCAGAAAGGGAGGGAGCTTCTTTTGTTTCTCCGTTTCAGACAGCATCTGCAGTGTGTCTCCTGGAAAGCCTCCACCTGTTCTTTTTTCTCTCTCCCATAAAATCTCTCTCCAATCCTACGGCAATCTTGCTGATGCAAGCAAAAGAGGCTTTAATGACCCGCACACACCCACATCTAAATTGTTCAACGCTCTTAAACAGGTACAGGAGTTTGAACGACATGCAAGCAAATACAATAGTTTTAGTTAATACATGCCAGAGGTACACACTCGAAAAAGTTAATGACAAAGCCTATAAGCGTGACAGGACTAAAAGCAACCCAGGCTCATTCTGATTACGTACCCCTGTGTACATTTCTAGAGAGCGCCAAATACATACCAGGGGGTACTCTTTTTTTTTTGCAGGTTTGTTTTCGCAAATCAGACTGATGTGTACGCTTTTTCAGATCTCAAATTTCTCTCGCGAGGGCCATTCATGCCTGCTGTTTTCTTGTAAATCCACCAGAGGCCGATGTCGACTGACTGACTGACTCACCGACCAATCTCCCCATCCACCGCCTTCCCTAAACCCAACCAATAGTGTTTTCAAAAGTAATCCAGAAAAAGAAAAACCCTCGTCTGATTTTTACCACGTTTTCAGATCTCACCACATTCACACCCTGTTAACCTGCTGAAAAAAACAGCTTAAACCAGCCTAGGATGGTTGGCTGGTTTTAGCTGGTCGACCAGGCTGGATTTAGAGGGGTTTTGGCCATTTCCAGGCTGGTTTCCAGCCATTTCCAGCATGGTCTTAGCTGGTTAGGCTGGGAGATGACCAGCTAAAACCAGCTTGACCAGCCTAGCCAGGCTGGGAGCCCAGCCAAAACCAGCTATGTCCAGCTTAAACCAAATTGGAAATGGCCAAAACCCCTCTAAAACCAGGCTGGTCAACCAGCTAAAACCAGCCAACCAGCCTAGGCTGGTTTAAGCTGGATTTTTCAGCAGGGTATTTACTTGTTTATTTTATTTTTTGGCTTTTGTTTATCCGCCTTTCAGCAACCGACTCCCATGAGGAAGGTTGCCAGTTCGATACCAGCTCGGAGCGGGTTGGGTGGCCTAGGACCAGCGGGGTTATACGAGATTGCCCACCCCTGGGCTATACCTTCCCACCGCAACCTCGATTTCGCTGTTTAAAATGGCAGCCGCGTGAAATCAGTCTATAGGGTTTTCAGAATGAGCCTATAATAATCCATTAATATGCACCAATGTAGGCTACTATTCACAGCTGAAGTCAAAAAAATTGCCAAAATTTACAAAAATATATATATGCCTATTGATAAACCAGTTTATATATTTTATTCAATCATAAAATGACTTCATATATATTTATAATCATATATATTTTTGATAAAAATTAAATATTTCGATTTAATGAAAGTAGACTAAACTATTACAAGTAAAGACAAACAAAGCAAGTAATTTATAGTATTAAAATAAAGATATTTTACCTATAATTAAGCTAGGACTTATAAAATTGGCAATTTGGCTTTAGCGTAATGTAGCAAACGTGACGTAATAGTGGCAAACGTAGCAAACATATCGTAAAAAAACAGCGTAAACAGCTGTAATGCATTTAAAAGGTGTTTAAACTTATTTAAACATATCTAATATCAATATCCCTGCTGAAAAATCCAGCTTAAACCAGCCTAGGCTGGTTGGCTGGTTTTGGCTGGTCGACCAGGCTGGTTTTAGAGGGGTTTTGGCAACTTCCAGGCTGGTTTCCAGCAATTTCCAGCCTGGTCTTAGCTGGTCAGGCTGGAAAATGACCGGCCAAATCCAGCTAAAAACAGCTTGACCAGCCTGGTTTTTTGTTTGGTTTTGGCTGGACTCTCAGCTTGGCTGGGCTGGTCAAGCTGGTTTTAGCTGGTCATCTACCAGCCTGACCAGCTAAGACCAGGCTGGAAATGGCTGGAAACCAGCCTGGAAGTGGCCAAAACCCCTCTAAAACCAGCTAAAACCAGCCAACCAGCTTAGGCTGGTTTAAGCTGGGTTTTTCAGCAGGGTATTGAGGGGAACAATGTTATTCATCATTCATTCATTTTCTTTTTCGGCTTAATCCCTTTATTGATCTGGGGTCGCCACAGCGGTATGAACCGCTAACTCATGCAGCATATGTTTTACCCTTCCAGCAGCAACTCAACACTGGGAAAGAACGATGTGTTATTGAAAGTTGCCTTTTTATTCATGCTGCCCAAAACAATAAAGGGAACACTTAACACAAAGTAGGTCCAAATGTTCCCTTTATTGTTTAAGCAGCATACTTTTCAATAAGAGATTGAAATGGACACATAATCAATACTCTACAGGTCGAGTCCTGCAGAAACTTCAGTGAATGCGCATTATGACCAGCAGGCGGCAGCAGAGAAACTCTTAAGAAAACAAACACTCTTAAGTTTCTCTTCAGGGTTTTGCGGCTAAAAAACAATGAGGTAAGATTGCTGAAATCACACAGAATGTTTGAGTTTAATTAACTCGCGAAAGTGCTCTATACTGAAGCATTGTGGTGTTTTGATAAGTGTTTTGTCGCTGTAATAAGGTTATGTAAAGCCGGTTAACTGTGTTGTCGTGCTGTATAACTGAACTTTGGCAGCGAGTCATTCATTCGTTACTGAGCGAGCTTTACACGCGCACTTGTCACTGGAAAATCGTCTTTTAATGTGAATATTTTAACAGGTGAATAAATGAATGTGCCATGCCGTTTGTGGAGTTCATCGCAGGATGGATTTCAGGTAACTTTTTGCTTTAGAACCGCCCCACATGAAAAAATACTATAGTGAATACCATGGTGTTTTTATGGTAAAGCAGTTGAATTAATCTGTTGTTGTAATTTTATAGTGGATGTTACAACAACTATTATAAACAAATGTCCAAACGCTGTATTAAATGTGCTACAACACACCGCAGTTTACTGTAGTGTAAACTAAAGCTACTTAGTGTATCAGTTCACCAGTTAATACTGCAGTATGCTGTAGCATTCATTAACACAATGTTGTAAATGCTATAATATATACAGTACAATAGACTTTACTATAGTATGGTTCAAAAACAGTTTACTGTAAATATGCTAAGTTAAAAGATATTAAGTGGCATAGCAGTATCGTGATTTTCTTTCATAAATTGATATAGCATGTAAATACCATGGTATTTAGTAGATCTGAACACTATAGCAATAACATCAAATAACCATAGTACTTTTTTTGCACATAGCGAAGGGATTTTTATTGTCCTGGACTATAATAAATGATTTACAGTTTCTGAACTATTCAGTGATTCTCAACGGGTTAATCATATATGTGTGTGTGTGTGTGTGTGTGTGTGTGTGTTAGGTGCTGTGGGTTTAGTTGTTGGACACCCTTTGGATACAGTAAAGGTAAGTCTCTCTTTAATAATAGATATACACTGACCAGCCACTTTATTAGGTACACCTTACTAGTACAGAGTTAGACTAGCTTTTGCTTTCAAAACTGCCTTAATCCTTTGTGGCATAGATTTAACAAGATACTGGAAATATTCCTCAGAGATTTTGCTCCATATTGACATGATAGCATCACACAGTTGCTGCAGATTTGTCGGCTGCACATCCATGATGTGAATCTCCTGTTTCACCACATCCCAAAGGTGCTCTATTGGATTGGTTTGATGTCTGATGGAAGTAGACATCTGCTGGAAGTAGTCTTTAGAAGATGAGTACACTGTGGTCATAAAGGGATGGACATGGTCAGCAACAATACTCAGGTAGGCTGTGGCGTTGACAATGCTCAAATAGTACTAATGGGCCCAAAGTGTGCCAAGAAAATCTCCCCCACACCATTACACCACCACCACCAGCCTGAACCGTTGAAACAAGGCAGGATGGATTCAAGCTTTCACGTTGTTGACGCAAATTCTGACCCGATCATCTGAATGTTGCAGCAGAAATGGAGACTCATCAGAGCAGGCAACGTTTCTCCAATCTTCTATTGTCCAGTTTTGGTGAGCCTGTGTGAATTGTAGCCTCAGTTTCCTTTTCTTAGCTGACAGGAGCGGCACCTGGTGTGGTCTTCTGCTGCTGTAGCCCATCCGACTCAAGGTTGGAAGTGTTGTGTGCTCCAAGATGCTCTTCTGCAGACCTCGGTTGTAACGAGTGCTTATTTGAGTTACTGTTGCCTTTTGAATCAACTGGAACCAGTCTGGCCATTCTCCTCTGACCTCTGGCATCAACAAGGCATTTGCGCCCACAGAACTGGCGCTCACTGGATATTTCCTCTTTTCAGACCATTCTCTGTAAACCCTAGAGATGGTTGTGCGTGAAAATCCCAGCAGATCAGCAGTTTCTGAAATACTCAGCCCAGCCGGTGTGGCACCAACAACCATGCCACATGCAAAGTCACCTAAATCCCCCTTCTGATGCTCAGTTTGAACTGCAGCAGATCGTCTTGACCATGTCTTGAAGCCTAGTTGCTGCCATGTGATTGGCTGATTTGTGTCAACGAGCAGTTGGACAGGTGTACCTAATAAAGTGGCCGGCTAGTGTATGTGATTTGATTATTGTCTCATGTAGTTAATGCATTTATTTTGATCATAGGTGCGCTTGCAGACCCAGTCTGTGTACGGAGGGATACTCGACTGTGTGATCAAAACGTACACACGTGAAGGAGTAAGTCTTCAAATGCAACATGGTGCAATTAGACACAAAATCTACACATTTTTTGTTTTGTTTTTGTGGACATTTTGTCATTGACATATACACACGCACACACAGTACACAATTCACTTCTGACCTGCATAAACTACGCTACTTTATTTCAATATTGGTCATTATGGTGGTACTTGGAAAGACAATTTTTTTCTGAGGTGGTACTTGGTGAAAAAGTTTGTGTACCACTGGTTTACCTGATTCAGGAATTTTTCACAGTATTTCCTATAATGTTTTTTTCTTCTGGAGAAAGTCTGATTTGCTTTATTTCGGCTAGAATGAAAGCAGCTATTAATTTTTTAGCAATATATAATATAATAATTGTCATACGATGATTTAGCTAACTGCTCTAACTTGCCTAAATAACCTAGTTAAAGGGCCATGAATCCCCCTCGTTTCAGCAGGGTGTTTTCACACCTCTACTTTGGAAGAAGTCAGAAAAGTGGGCGTGTCCAGCTCTGTTTAGGGGGGAGTGTCGGAGGAAGAAAAGAGGGATGGTGTGGGAGTGTCTATTTGGGTGCGCTGACTTTCAGAGTCAAAACACACACACACACACACACATACACACACACAGGGGACAAAGTGTGTTTACATGGACATCTGTAGTTGAATTATTTGCCAAATTATTAAATGGTGGACTTTAACTGCAGTTTGGCTCTTTCATTCAGGGAATTCATTCATGTCCCTCCCGACAAACAAGATATTTGATTCGAGGAGCTGCTCTAAGCGTGTATTTTTCATGCAATGTTTGATACCGCACGGCGAATGAGAGAAAAAAAAAACTCAGCATTTCCCGGAAACTTAGATGCACACGGCAGGTAGTGTCAGAAAGCCGCGTGTGTTATTCCGGTCACTAAATGCGGTAAAAACCCTAAACGAGGTTAAAGTTTGGTTGTGGTGCTAACATGTTTACACTCTGTGCAGTAGTTAACTTAGTTTGATACGAACAAACTGAATAAACAAAGAGCACTGATCTCTCACTTACCAAATCTGTAGAGACAGAACAATCACCAGCAACTAGAGCCGCGTCTTTATTAAGAGGAGACTACAAGCGAATCCGGATCTCAGCGTTTGCAGATGAGAACAGCTCTCAGGTAAACAATAATCCTCCTTAGACACGTAAGTGAAGTTTTTAAACTAATTTCGAGAGGAGCACGTGATATAATTGACAGCAGCTGGCCACCTATCTACACTCATTAGTTAGCCAATCAGATCTATCCTAACCCACTATAAGTAGCCTAGCTAGACATTACTCCCTTATCTTCGTTTTCCGAAGAAACAAACAACAGGTCCGCTCTAGCTTCTCCAAAAGTTACTCAAGGACAAACGGATCCTCCACATCTCCTACTATTCTTCAACTACAATACCACACCACCTTTAATACCATCGTCAGCAACTACAAAAAATGACAAAAACAACAACAACAGCGACGGCGGCTGAGATCACAACAGCATCAGCGCAGCTACATACAAGAAAGAAAGCTCCGGGCTCCCTGAAACACCAGCCCCGTCTTAACAACAACCAGCCCAGCATGAAAGTCAGCTCGAGACCGAGGCTCCAACGAGAGGCCGTAGGCCTATCCACTCCAGCCAGATCACAATGCAATCCCCAGCTCCGCTACGTACCTTCTCCAGCATCATCATGTGTCACTCATATCCAACAACGACTGTCACTGAACTCCTCCAAACTCCTAGACGCCGGGACCATAATTCAAAGCCGCTGCATTAAACCCAAAACACTTGCGAATCCACGTCTTCACCGCCACCCCCAGGACATAACACGCTCCTGCCACACCCCCTATCCTAAACAGACATTAAACCCGCAATCTCTCCGCCTCCCCGGAGAATCAAGGAAAGGATTAAAAAGCAATATTGGATTTGGACATATTGCAGCAATCATAATTCTAAACACGGATAAAACCTATCTCCCGGACAATAAAGCAACTCTTGGGAATCCCACCTCACCTCTTCCATCCTGCAGCTCCCGATTCCAGTGCACACTCCAGTCCTCCTCTTTCAGCGATCCTTACCACCTACGCACCCCGCCCCTCTACCTTGCGTATCATTGCTTTTTCCCCCTCTCATTTTTACAAGCTCGAAGCTACTGCTGATTATTTTCTATTATAGAATAGAAATTACTTGTCGACTTTTGTCAATATGTTTATGCTTTTACTGAATTACGTTTGTAACTGACCTAATTTTCTGAATTTCTCATTCCAGGTTTCGTCTACTGAAGCACAGCCGATCTCGGCGCTCCCTTCCCACAACCTCACTAGCCGTCCACCAACACTACACCAGAAATCACAGAGCAATTCCCTGTTAAGCACATCCATACCAGCCCTACTGAAATGGACATTAGAACGTTTCTAAAAACGTCTAATAACGGCTCTTTCATCTCCTCATAATTCTGCCTTTTTCAGCTTTAACAGCATGATTCTACCTGATGCTTAAATTATCACGTTATAAACCAAGCAATCTCTCTAATCTAGACGGCTGCAGCGCTCGGTTGCAATCAACATTACACCCGCCACCCGATTTCTGGCAATCGGAGGTCACAATTACATTTCGTAGTCCGTTTAACATTCGGATGCAAAAGTAGCCCACACATTTATGCTTAAAAACGATCCGCTGGATTTCGCCAATAACTACGGTGTTTGCACGTAATTCACCTACAAGTTCCCGTTTCTCTCTCCCTAATATCCCCCAACTAGTGACCGGTTTTCTAATATTTGCATTCTCATTGCGGAAGAACCTCCGGCTTAAGCACTTCTATAGAATTCTTAAGCATCAATTTGGAGTGATAGAATTTCAAGCATTAATAAGCTACTTGAATAAATCGACAATCAGTCCCCTTTTATATTCTGGAAGAAAATATCACGCTATGCATAAACTGCTCTCCATCTAGAACATCAAACACACATGCGCATTATCCCGCAGGGATGCCTTTTCGTCACTCACCTACTTCATCTCGCAGCAGCAATCTCCGGAATAGAAGAGAAATGATCTAAATCCGATCTTGGCCGTAACAAACTCTGCCTGAAGGGCGTCGCGCACCAGAGGCGCCGACGGCGCGGTGACGCGACGCACTTACGACAGAGAATAGTAGATTAATGCACACCAGACTCAAGCATTCATACTTTATCAAATAAACTCATCAATTATACAAATAGCGCTCCGCGGCGCGGCAGAATACGAAGTGTCATGAATTGTGGCTGGGCACTACGGACAGCCGCATTGACTTCCTTATTATTTATTTCCTTCCTGTGAAAGTCTATGGTTACAGGTTTTCAGCCTTCTTCAAAATGTTGTCTTTAGCGTTTAACACGGGAGTCACTAACCTCTGAAACTAAGAGCTACTTAGGGCACCGATTAACGTGGAGGGCTACCAGTTGGATAAACACTTCTCAAATAACAAATTGCTCAATTTACTTATAATTATAATTTAAGTTTTTGGTTATTTTTAATAATGAATAACATTCATCCAGGTGTAGTCACTGATCATGTTATGATTCTCTCAAAGTTACCAACAATGATTTAACAGGGTAGGAAATACCCCGTAATTAATATATCAACGTGCAACACTATTTTATTTATCTTTGCAAATATTTACATTTTTAAATGATTACTTCTATATTAGAGAAAGCTTACTTGTAAGTGGTGTTATGGTGAGCTATTTTAGAACAGGCCTGTGAGCATCACACGAGAGCCTCGTGAGCTATCTGGTGCCCATCGGTACCATATTTGGTGACTCCTGGTTTAACAGAAATGAAATTCATAAAGGTTCGTAACCATCAGGTAGCGCTTAAAGCATGCGACCTGCTTATGCTTCCTTCCTTAAGCGCTGGAATAGAAGCCATTCATTTATTAGCTATCCAATTTCATCCTCAGTATATGCTTTTTACACAGATGCTGCCCCCTTCGTGGGGTATATTATCGGGGCCCCCAATGCGCTTCTAACGGGCAATATAGTCAATACATTCTGAAAAAAAAAAAAAAAAAAAAAAAAAAAAAAATACTGCTGTACATGTTCCTAGTTGCATAGGAAATCGCTGACTCTCTTTTGCTTTATTTTCAGAAACTGGTATCAGAAGCAGAGCCGCAGCTGACTCCATCTCTCCTTTTAAGATGATAATCCCATAACCACAGCATACACAATTTGCGTCTGCATTCATTTATACATTTTAAGTTACCCCAGAACACTTCATCAGTTTCTCACTGCTCAACACATCCACACATTCCGTTCAATAACATTTTTGGTTTCATAACACCTTAAAGTCATAGGACCATTCAGGCTTCCCACCAGATTCATAATCCAGTCACTCATTCAGAATTGGAGCCACCACCACAGCAGCACACAAGGGCTATCGTAACAACACATACAAACACTAGGAAAGTAGTCTCCCGACGCCTTCAAATCTTATATCTGACTCAGCCACAGCCATCTCAGGGAAGCTCAGAGGACCCTCACCAGCAGATGCAGTAATCCCAGCGGCCAAGGGCATGGGCCTAGTCCAGGGAGAGAATACGACCCAACCATACCAGCTTCCCGAGGGCAGAGGAACTACCCAGTCTCCCAAGGGCGCGGGCATGACCCAGCCATCTAGCTTCCTTTCTTCCTTCCAGCTGATTTGCACTCAGCCTTCTCCCCCTGTTCACTCACCTAACTCCAGTAGGAGTTCTCTCCCTGCCCAGGCCCCCTTGTCACCCCCGCCCCCCCCGGCCGCTGCCACAGAAGTTTTCACTGCCCCCCAACTTTTCTAACTTCTGTAGGACCCCGCCCCCCCCATGGCTCTGGCCCCCGCAGGGGCGTTACCCCGAGCTTCGATTCCCGCAGGAATCATCTCACTGCCCTGGCCTTAGCTTTTTATATTATGTCATTCCATAATGACATATAGTATAGCACTATTTATTTTTCTCTCTGTTTGATTTTATTTATATAAATTTATATCTATATGCACCCACGCATATAAATATGAATTTATATATAGTGCTGTCACCCTCACGCTCTGTTCCCGCAGGAACACCCCCAGAGCACCTATACCGCCCGTCACCCTCCAGTAAGAAGTCTTCACCTCCCCCTCATCTTTCCCGACTCCTACTGGAGCAGCTAAATAGCTCACCCAACCCCGAGCTGTGACACGAGTCATGTCACCGACCCTCCCCGGCCCTAGCTTTTATTTATGTTTATTTTTGTTTATTTCTCACACTTATCTTTTATTTTTTAAATTTATTTATATATATGTATATATATATGCACCCACGCATATAAATATATATTTATATATAGTGCTGTCACCCTCAAGCTCTAACTCCCGCGGAGTTAATCCCGAGCACCGGACCCCCACAGGGGTCATCGCCCAACTGCCTTTTCCCCCTTCAGCTGGGGCTTCACCGACCATTCCTTTTCCCGACTCCAGCTGGAGATGGCACATACAGCTCTCTCTCCCGCAGGAGAGCCAAGAGCTTCGACTCTCGCAAGAGTCAGTAAAAACGCCCCCCCAAGGCCCTAGATTACCCCATTATATATTTATATATCTATATGTTTCATATAAATATATAATTATATATAGTGCTGCCACCTCCCAGCTCAATCTCCGCAAGGAGTGTTCCTCGAGCAAATTACTCCTTTGGAGTCCCCGCCCCCCCTGCCCCCCTTCACCCCCCTCTCCAGCCGGAGTCCTTCACTCCCCTTCCCTTGTAATGACTCCAGCAGGATTCCCGCCCACCCCATGGCTCTGACCCCCGCAGGGGTCTCCCCGAGTCTCTACTCCAGCAGGAGTATTCACAGCCCAAGCCAACTCTGCTCGGGTTCCCGCAGGAACCTGTTTCACCCTTTGCTCCAAAGGAGCCCTCTTTACCTTTTCTTTTTCAAATAACTATATCCAGCAGCCGGATATAGCATTTCAAGCCTTTTGGGGAGTTTCTTCGAATACACGGCTGCTGTCCCGAGCTTCATGCATTTGGGGAGCTCTCGAGAACCACCTGATCTCGTACTCCCCTCACATGCTCTATGGACCTGGCGGGAGCCCTGGGCTCAACTATCTCCGAGCTCAGGGTTCTCTCCCGGGACAGCATGCCAAACCTGCTTACAGCTGTCAAGCAATATCTAAGTGTGAACTCTTGAAGTGAAGTTTTTAAACTAATTTCGAGAGGAGCACGTGATATAATTGACAGCAGCTGGCCACCTATCTACACTCATTAGTTAGCCAATCAGATCTATCCTAACCCACTATAAGTAGCCTAGCTAGACATTACTCCCTTATCTTCGTTTTCCGAAGAAACCCCCCATCCACCCCTTTCTCCTCCTTTTCTCCTTTACAAAAAGGGGAGCTCTCGAGAACCACCTGATCTCGTACTCCCCTCACATGCTCTATGGACCTGGCGGGAGCCCTGGGCTCAACTATCTCCGAGCTCAGGGTTCTCTCCCGGGACAGCATGCCAAACCTGCTTACAGCTGTCAAGCAATATCTAAGTGTGAACTCTTGAAGTTATTGTTGTTGAGCGTCGCGTACACTGTTAATCCACACGTGACTCCAGCTGAGCTCTCACAGAGAGAAAATGAAAACAAAACTTCACTGCAGCAAACTATAAAAGCAACACTTCACGCTTGTTTTGCCAACTCAATGTGGCGTCTCTGTCATATAAACACTGTGACAGTAAGGGTGTCACGATCCTCCAAATCCTCGATTCGATTACATTTTCGATTCTAAAGGCACGATTCGATTCAATTTTCGATTATGAATAATTAATTAATTAATGACCAATTAATTATTTGTAGCCTACCGTTTAAACTACCTGACCTGCATGGTCTTTGTTTTACCCATAAACAAATCATACAGTAAATGAATAAAGGCAAGATACACACATAATTACCACCTGTCAATCACTTTTTTCTGCGGGACTCGTGAATAGGCAGTGATCTGTGTCGTTATAATGGCGCCGGTAAAAAAAGACGCACAACCAACAGGAACCAGCCAACAGTATCTGAGGTGTTCGCTAAAAAGACTAAGTACAAGTGAATGAAAGATTGAAGCAGTCCTCTGACTGCCTGGACCTGCTGTCTCGAGCGCATGGCTGTGTGTGTGCGTCTGTGTCTGTGTGGTCACTTGATGTGCATTTTCAGAGGTAGAGAGGAAGGAGGGCTGCTCAGAAATGCTACACGCCACTGTGGATGTCAAATCGTTGTCGTTCTAAAATGCCATTTAAAAACAAAGACAGTGTAAACAGGGCCTGAGTGTGAACTTTTCGCGAGCGGATTTGCAACGTGGGCGGGCGGAGGATCGCGATGCCGGTGTTGTCTATCAGACAAACCGTACGTAATACGTAAATAGCAGAGCTTGCAAAACTGTGTTTTTTTTTGTCGACAACATGAACGTTGTCAACATAACTCACTGGAAATCCAAAATGCTTCCACACCGGCGACTTCATTGAAAGAGGAGAGGGTTTAAGTTCTGTCGACGGGTCTCCTGCGTCTGCAGTTTAACAAGCTCTTCAACAAGCCTGTTTTTTTCCCGCTTGGCAAGACAAGCTGACGTGACATGGGGGCGTGGCAGCATCGACGATTCTATTTTTTGATTCGATAATCGAAATTGAGCATAAATTTCGATCGATTTCGATTAAAAATCGAAATCGTGAGACCACTATGTGACAGTAATGAATATTAATGAAGTTGCACAATAGAGCGCGCTGATTGGTTAGAACCAAGCCTTACTCATGCATTAATGCATCACACTGTAAGACGTAATAAGACTCACTCTGGCACAGTCGTCCAGTCTGCACGCTGGAATACACGCTATTATGTCATGACCGTGACGCAGCTTCAAAAATTCGTTTCAAACCGGAAGTACGAATTTGCTTGAAATAACGCAAAAACAACCAATTTACAGTTTTTAGTAAAATATAGGTGTCCTAATAGTGTTTATAGCAGTGTGGGACACATATACGACTGTCAACAGCTCAAAACATGTGTTTTGGTGTTTCGTGACCCTTTAAGCCTTTAAATGTCACTTTAATCTGAATGCTAGTATCTTGAAAAACATCTAGGCCCAGTTTCACAAACAGGGCTTAGATTAAGCCAGGACTAGGCCTTAGTTAAATTAGGCTATTTAAGCCACATTTATAAAAATGGCCTCAGAAAAATCTACTACTGGTGTGCACCTGGTGATAAAATATGACACTGGCATATTTTAAGACATTTCACCGCAAGTTATTTTGAGTTCATACAGCTCAAACATGCAATTTAATCTTGACTAGCCTTAAACCTTGTTTGTGAAACCGGGGGTTAGTCAAATATGAAGTGCTGTCATCATGCCAAAGATAAATAGCTCAGTTATTAATGGATTGTTAAAACTATAATGTTTAGAAATGTGTTGCCTCTCTATTCTCCAGTTGCATGGCTTTTTTAAGGGCATGTCCTTTCCTGTGCTTTCGGTTGCCGTCAGCAATGCTGTGGCATTCGGATCCTACAGTAACGCCCTGGATTACCTGACCCAGTCCCACCACATCGACCACAGCCAGCGCTCTCCGCTCTCTCACGTCTTCATGGCCGGCTGTTTCTCAGGTCTAGCACAGGTACGTCTTCGAGTCAGGACTGCAAAACTGCCAAAACACTTTGCATGTTGCTAACCGGTGCTGTTTTGCAGTTATTCGTAACCGCTCCGATAGACCTGGTCAAAGTGCGTCTGCAGAACCAGACCAGAAGCAGATCGGCTGGGAACAAATACAGAGGGCCATTACACTGCGTCGCTGTGATCGTCAGAGAGGACGGGCTGAAAGGGCTATTTAGGGGATTCTGGGCTCTTGCTCTTCGAGACGTGCCTTGTTATGGACTTTACTTCCTGCCATACGAGTTCACCTTAAGGATGATGACAGAAAAAGGGAAGCAGCCAGGTGAGCAGACTTCATGGGAGATCTTCAGAGGCAAAACAAGATTTGTTCTGACTTTTCGCCAGTCTTTAAGTAGGCTTTAAGCTTTAAGTAGGAAAAACTCATTTTTGGGTAAGATGCTAACGGACTAATCTAATTCAATGATCTATGCTAAGCTAAGCTAAAAGTGCTTCCGCCAGATCTGGAGAGCAACTAAATGAATTTGGAAATGCTAAAACTCATCTCTTTAATGCCTAGTTCAGACTGCGTGATTTTAGCCCCGATTTTGGCTCGCCGACAGGTTTTGAGAAATCGCCGACAAATGCCTGAAATCACAGGCAAATCGCTGCTCGTGCACGTGAGTGACAATCACACAGTGTGAACTATCAAAGACGCGTTCTGAGAGAATCGCCGATGAGTTGCAGACGCCTGTGAGATATTTGGCGTGCTGAATATCTGGAGCTGTCGGTGATTCAAATCATGCTGTGTGAATTGAGTTTTGACTAAAAATAACATCAGCCATCGCCTACAGCCAATGAGAGAGCGGCATTCACTTGCGTGTGCGTGTGTGTGTACCTGCTGCAGGCCAGCGGGAGGCTGGGGGAGAAGTTAAAAGCGCACATTTTCGGTTTATTTGGACCCACGAAATGGAGGAAAAACTAGTGGAGGTTTGACAGGACTCAGGGGCAACCGTGTGTGTTTGACGTTTCATACAGAAAGAAATTAGTTTATTATCAACGTTGAGGAGAAATGGCTAATTCCCTTTAAACCCAGGTGAGCAAATATGTACATGTTCTACCCCATTAAAGGCTTCTTTCTCATTATGTAGTTAATAACAAAAGATATACGACGTGTTTTTGGCTATGAGACGCAGTTTGGACGAAGTTGTCGGCGATTCTCCCTATAGTAAAGTCATGCAATGTGAATGTCCATGTCGCCGAACCATCTTGCAGTGTTAACAAAGCAGCGACGAAACGCTAGCCCAGATAGTCAAGCAGTGTGAAAACACCTGTGACACGACTAGTTTGAAAATCATGCAGTCTGAACTCGGCATAACTGTTTGATCAAAAGTTTTCACCCCTTACATCACAGGTGTCAAATGCAGATCCTGGAGAGCCACAACTCTGCAGTTTAGTTCCAACCCTGCTCCAACACCCCCACCTGTAGGTTTCAGACAAAACTCCAGGACTTATTGCGATTGATCAGGTGTGTTCAATTAGGGTTGGAACCAAACTGTGCAGAGCTGCGACCCTCTAGGAACTGGATTTGACACCTGTGATCCAAGGGGTGAAAACCTCTGATCAAAACAGTTAAAGAGATGAGTTTTAGCATTTCCTAATTCATTTAGTTGCTCTCCAGGTCTGGCGGGAGCACTTTTAGCTTAGCTTAGCATAGATCATTGAATTAGATTAGTCCGTTAGCATCTTACTCAAAAACTTGTTTTTCCTACTTGAAGCTTCTGTCGTTATGCTGTGACTGTGGGAAAATAAAAAGTTGCTATTTTCTAGGCTGATATGGCTAGAGGAACTGTACTTTCACTCTTTTGCTGCTGTACCATGGCTGCAGTAGGCACAATTATAATACACAGTACTGTTACCTAGCTTGGGAGCTATTTTCAGGCTCTGTGATATATCATTGCAGCCATGGTACAGCGGCATGGTAACTACAAAAGAGTCTGCTTTTTTTTTTTTGGAGTGAAATGCTAATGGTCTAATCTAATTCAATGATCTGTGCTAAGGTAAAACCTTGACTCTTCTGTAGTTGTGTACAAAGACTGACAGAAAATGAAAGTTGTATACTTTCATTCTGGCATAATAAGAAAGTTTGAAATAATAAGGAACTTTGCTGTCGTATCATGGCTTCTGCAGTGCAATGATATTACACAGTGATTGAAAATAGCCCCCAGCTGGTGTGTAACATCACTGCTCCTTCTACAGCAACAGAGTTCCCTGATTATTATGCCAGAATGAGAGTATAGCTAGCTCCCAGCCATATCAGCCTAAAAAATAGCAACTTTTCATCAGTTTTGCCAACTTATATTTATATTTAGTGACCTTTTAGACACCCAAAAAAGCGACTAGCGACTTTTTTTTTTTTGTGTGTTACTGGAGATTTTTTATAGATTCTCATCTGTATGTACTGTACCGTTCCTACTCTTCTCTTTTAGCATGGAAATTATGTTTCATTCACAATTTCTCCCCGCACAAAGTGAAGCTATTGAACAACGAAAGCATCTTAGTTAAGTTTTCTCATGACAAATATAGCAGAATTTATAGGCAATTTAATTATTTTATTGTGTAAATATTAAATTCACAAATATAAATTTTGCAGAAATTTTGTTTGTAAATATTATTTAATTTGATAATTTGCCTCTGTACTGTTTTTTATTATCTTATTTTATTATTATTAATTTTACTTGTTTATTAGTGTATTTGATGACATCCATTGTTATGGTTAATATGTCTATATTTTTAAAACACAATTTAAAAAAAAATAATAAATAAATAAATAAAAAAAGCATGACACCAAAAAAATGCAATCAACAACATTTAGCGACTTAGCGCTTTTTTATTGAAAATAGTTGGCAACACTGCTTTTCATTTTCTATTAGTCCACAAATGCAACTACAGAAGAGTTATCAAATTTTTTTTTATTATTGTTATCTGGGACAGATGCTAATGGTCTACTCTCATCTCTTTAACATGCTCCCATCAGACCTGAAGATTGACTGATTGGATTCAATAATAGTAAAACTCACCTGTTTACTCTTGCTTTTTCCATAGACTGTAAAATATATGGACGTAGTATCCGTGACATCACCCATAGGTTTCTAAAGAGCGCAAAAGAAGCCACAAGTAGGCGCGGCCAACCGTCGCCATTTTGTTCGTGCGTCATCACACTCACGGCGGGATACCAAACAAGGGCAAAGAGGCGGAGAGTGAGCGGAGCTACAGACACCTGCTGCATTTAGCTTGGACCTGGTTCAGACACACTTTACTTTGGGAGAAATGCTTAATACTTTATCACCTGCGACTCGTTTGTATTCTGACCACTTGTGCTTGGTTGTACACTATATCAATAAAGAGTTTAGACTTTTAAAAACACTGCTGTAATACATTGAGCCACTAAACATTGTTCTTATGACGTTTTTCAACAGGAGGAAAACGCGAATTACTTCCAAACACTTCAGATATAGTCTGTGTTAGTTAATGTAAGACTATTGATGAAATCCAGCATAACACTGTATGACAACGCTTCAGATGACTGTTCTAGAGCCTACAGCTAATCAATCTGACAGATTCTGAAGTGCATTACAGCTCTAAATATAAATATAAACGATAAATGATCTTAAATAAAACAAATACATGTATAGAGATGGTATATAAGTATATAACTTTACTCACATGGGAAACGGAGGCCACGTGAATGGTTTGTGAGCACAATTAAGTTCACTCAGCATGCCATCTAATAATTGTAGGAAACAAGTCCAAAAGGCAGTTGACTGTGTAAAGCCACATAAAACAACACAGAAATATGATAAATATGCCGAGTTCAATGTCTAATTTGCAGGATTCAGCTGAGGTGACGTGAAGGCGACCAACGAGACCTAGCTGTCAATCAAGTGGCCACGCCCTTAATTATGCAAACTTAATATAAAGGAAACGGATGAGTTATAAAAATATTCACCCCCCTCACAGTTGTCATGAAGGGTGATATTACCTGTATTAACCAAAATCTTTTTTTGTACCAGGCTGTAAACACCTTTTTTTCTGCTGTAAAGTTGGCCATTCTAACAGTGGGCTCAATTGAAATTTGCTCTATTTTGGAGCCAGGAGCGGCTAAGACTAGCGGCATTTCGGATGAGTTGCAGTTTTAGTTACTTCCGTATTGGCTTCCTGAGGGAGAGCGGGAGGATGCCGCTTGGCTTTTTCCCCTAAAAAGTGAGTGTTCCTTTAAAAGTTCTGATCTTTCTCTAATATCACCCACAGGTCACTGTGCTGTGCTGGCGGCCGGCGGTGTTGCTGGTGTGATCACGTGGGCCTGCGCGACCCCTATGGATGTGGTGAAAGCTCGACTGCAGATGTCCGGCGGTGGCGGTCGGGTCTACAGCGGCGTGCTGAACTGCATTACTGTGAGTGTTCGTGAGGAGGGCATGCGCGTCTTCTTCAAAGGTCTTCTCCTCAACAGCGTGAGAGCTTTCCCCGTCAATGCCGTGACCTTCCTCAGCTACGAGATGATTCTGAGAGCCTGTGTGGACTGAGCACTGCAGGGCTGGTGGCATCTTGAAGACCAAAACATCGGTGGGGTATTTGAGTTTTTGATCAAATGCCTGAAATTAGGTTTATGCATCATTAGCGATGTTTCCATCCACCTATTTTAATGCACATTTTGGACACGCGTATGAAAAAATGGTTGATGGAAAATGCACATAAACAACATATACACCAGACATAAGGTTGGCTAGGACCAACACACACTCACGTTCATGTCATCGTTAGTAAATCCCAACGTGAGCGTGAAATCTGGCGTACACAACGTTTTTGTGCGTACGCATCGTTAATACATGGGGCCCTAGGTGTAAACAGCCCCTTCAAGATGCATGGAGCAAGTTTTTGAGCAATGTTGCATGGCTTTCTTCTAGAGCTGCACAATTCTGGCTAAAATGAGAATCGCAATTTTTTTATTTATTTATTTTATTTTATTATTTTTTTGCTCAAAATAAAGATCACGATTTTCGCACGATTCTGTAGATATAAAATGAAGGTATGGTAAAAACAAACATATGGCACAACATCAATAATAATATTATGAGAAGGTCCACTGGTTTTTATAAGTAATTCTATTTTACTTATAATAATTCTGATGTTGAATTATTATGTTTGAGATATACGCTTGCAATCTGTCATATTAGACAAATTTATTCACTGGTAAAATCAGACATTTGCCATTATCAGATTATATTCAACAATATATAGGCTAGAGTAGTTATACCAGTGGCGTAGCGGACGGGCCCGCAGGGGGGCCCCGCGTGATTAGGGGGCCCCGCGTCGTCGTGATTTTCAATAAACTGTTGGGAACAACTGTGGTCGGAACCAAAGTTCACAGGTCTGTGTTCTCTGAACACCTCTCAAGCGGTGGACTACTTCATTCTGATTGCTTGCCGCCAATGTTGCCAACTTAGCGATTTTTTTCACTAGATTTAGCGACTTTTCAGACCCCCCTAGCGACAAATCTAGCGACTTTTTTTGTGTGTTATTGGAGATTGTTTTTAGACTGTCATTTGTCCATACTGTACCGTCCCTACTCTTCTCAACGAGCTGCGTGTGATGCCGCCGGCCCCTCCCCCGCCTCACAGCACTGACAGGCGGCCCAGTACAGCAGCCCAGTACAGCAGCCTCTCCCACCTGCAGCCCGAGAGCAGATCACCCCTCTGCGTACCGACGACAAATGATTTAGCACAGGCAGTGTGAAGGTATTTCCCTTGTACAGTCTAACCGATCTACTTCTACTTTATTTTAACAATTTATTTGGACCGTTTATTCTTTTCTTGCTCACAATCACAGATATTTTAGTGACAGTTTCTGAACTTGTCTGAGTTTAATACATGTGAGAGATTACTGCACATTCACTACACATCTATAATGACATACTGTATTCAAACAGCAATAAATTTAGTTAAATAAACATGCTTATATAAAGTGTAGTGCAATTATAAATACCCCTTTATTAACCATAGGCTGTTAAACAGAAACGGTAGAACGTGATGACGTCAGTGATATGCAAATTGACGTATGACGTATCCCCCCCCCCCCCCCCTTCATCAGGGGGCCCCGTCAGTGATCCCTGCAGGGGGGCCTCCGCATTTTTATAGTTAGAGTTATACTGACACTGTAAACATTTATTTTCATGCACAACTGAGGGTTCGCCATGAAAAAAAAACATCAAATGCTTGCCGTAATCATAACTCTAAAATGCGATATGATCATTTAAATGAAGTGCACACTTTCGGTTTCATTATGACTGCTAAGTTCTTGTTCATACTTCGCGCGTGGCTCCCAAACGATCACTCTGTGCCACAAACTGAATATTATTTACAACTGTATTACCTGTTACTCGCAACATATGCAGGTTCTGTTCACTAAAGTAGGCGCACGCGCATCTATCATTAAGTAGAGTGCGCGCGCCTTCTCTGTGATAACAGCTCATGGTCAGCAGCTCGTCACGTGTGATTTCCCGGCCGCGAAAACATCATTATATGAAGACAAAAATGACATTTTAGGTAAATTACACCTTATAAATACAGTATGTGACTCATTCAACATCATTTGGAGGTGTCAATGTCGCTGAGCAACGTATGTGAAAAGACTCGTGCAGCCGCATTTGCTTCTCTCCTGAACTTGAACATATGATTGACAGAATTGTACAAATGCTAGATTAAGATCGTCTAGACCAGGGGTCTCAAACTCAATTTACCTGGGGGCCGCAGGAGGCAAAGTCTGGGCCGCATAAGGGATTTCACACAAAAAAAGTCCTCAAATGTCATTATTAACAGTTTTAATTATTTCTTCTGAACATGAAGTGTCCTGAACATTAATAAACATTGAGTGAAGATTATGAACAGTTCTTCTGAACATGGCATCTTTTGCCTACTTCTTACTGCCAGAGACTTGACAGCGCTTCTTCTCACAAATCTGAACCACATTTGGCTTTAGAGCGGAAGCAGTTGAGACCCTCAGTATGGCTTGAAGATGATCATCATTAAGTCTAGACCTGTCTAGACTCACTCAAAACTTCCATTCCCTCACCTAAAAAAAAGGCGTATATATGTATAAATAAAACATCCCCACCCCACTCCAGTCACGTCAGTCTGTACCAGTCTGTATCTACCTATAATATATATAAGATGCAGGCTGTAGCTAAGTAGGTGGCAGGCTGCAGATAGGTAGCTAAGTGGCAGGCAGGGGCGGGAACAGCTTACCTTGGTTCTGGCCGGCGCAAGTTCCCTCCTAAAGCCTGGTTTATACTTCTGCGTCAAGTGACCGGCTCAACTCACGGCGCAGGCAACGCGCGTGGCTGTGGATTTATACTTCTGCGCGCTGTCTCCGTTGGTCTGCATTAACACTTCCGAAACGCTAGTGGGCAGTGAGGTGTAAATGTTCCTCTGTGTCGAGTTTCTTCGCTTCTGTTTTGCTTTTCCTGAACACTTCCTGGATGTACAAGTGACTCAAACTCGCTCATTTTGAGGCAGGAACCGGCGGACGTGCAACAACTTTAACCATGAGGTAAACACAGAGCAAAACTTTCCATCTGGAGCTCCTTCACGGGACTCCACACTTGTAAACAATCGCTCGCGCCATTCGCGCGGCTCTCGGTCCCGCCCAGACTCGTCGACGCTAGCAAGCCGACCAATCACAGAGCTTGCACTACGCGTTATTGCGACGTGTAGTTACAATTCTTGAGAGGTGCACGTCAGTGACGGCGATGGCCACGGCGAAGGGCTATGCGTCAGCGCCGTAGCCTACGCCGGTGTTTGACGCAGAAGTATAAATCAGCCTTTAACACTTCCCGCCCGTCACAGCGTCTAACAAAGGGGCGGGGTGCTTGGTGACGTCACCGGCATCCCCGCCCCTTTGTTTAACCGGCGGGCGGGGAATGCCAGTGACCGCTGTGTACGGATAGAATCAGCGGAGCTGGGAGCGCTCTCTCTCCCCGCTCCGCTGATTTTGTCAGTGTACAGCGGTCGGCGCGGGCCACAAAATATTGTACTGAGGGCCGCAAATGGCCCACGAGTTTGAGACCCCTGGTCTAGAGGGTCGAATCGAGATCGCGATCTTTTAACGATTAATTGTGCAGCTCTACTTTCTTCCTATTGAAAATGACGGCAGCATTGCTTTAAAAGTTGTTTGACGTATCCTCACCTTCACTCATCACTGCAGCGCTCTATTAGAGCCACAAAATAAGCTATCGACTTCATAACATCCCAGTAACTTGAATCTCTTTGTACTGTTGACTGATTCATTCAGCATATCTTTAGGTTACACCATTCACATGAAGCTAGTGAGCAGTAATGTCATGTTGTTGCTAATGTTAGTTACATTTACACAGCACTTTAACATCCAATCATTCCAGTAGGATTTTAAGGGGGATAGTTCACCCAAAAATTAAAATATGCATCATTTACTCATCTTCCACTCGCTTTAACCTGCTTAAATGTCATTTTCCTGCTGAACAAAACAAAAGGTAAGATATTTATAAGAATGTTGGGAAAAAAAACACCCATCGACTTCCATTTATATTGATACACCTTAATAAAATGGGAATGGTTGTTGCTAGAGCGGATACGTTTGCGGCCGGAAGTTAACGAGAAATATTTCTATTATTTATTACATTTCTCATTTGTTGTATTTTATTAACGTCTACCCCCACCCCAACCCTAAACCCAACCGTCACAGTAATGTAAAAACTGTATTTGTACCGAGTTTTAGTTATGTTATCTATTAAATTACCCAATAAAATGTATTTTTTAGGGCCTACCCCCAACCCAACCATCATAGTACTTTAAAAATATTAATTATTGTTATACAGTGTCATTAAAAAAATGCTGCTTTATTAATGTGTATATCACACTTCCGGCCGGCCGCATATCCGATCTACACTTTACCAATGGGAATGGTTGGGGATATTAACATCCTGTTTATGGCACATTAGTATATGTGAGGGGGCAAACTTTTGGCCATTTTGAAGTCGGCCATCTTGCATCCAACTTTTTTTTTTTTTTCAATAGGAAGACTGTCATGTGACACATCAAACTTATTGGGAATTTCCCAAGAAAAGCAATGGTGTGCTTGGTTTTAACGTTGCTTTATTCTTTCATGAGTTATTTACAAGTTTCTGACCACTTATAAAATGTGTTCAGTGTGCTGCCCATTGTGTTGGATTGTCAATGCAACCCTCTTCTCCCGCTCTTCACACACTGATAGCAACACCGCAGGAGAAACGCCAGCACAGGCTTCCAGTATCCACAGTTTCAGGTGCTGCACATCTTGTATCTTCACACCATAGACAATTGCCTTCAGATGACCCCAAAGATAAAAGTCTAAGGGGGTCAGATCGGGAGACCTTGTGGGCCATTCAACTGGCCAACGACGACCAGTTCACTTTTCAGGAAGCTGATCATCTAGAAATGCTCGAACCTGACACCCATAATTTGGAGGTGCACCATCTTGCTGGAAAAACTCAGGGAGCGTGCCAGCTTCAGTGCATAAAGAGGGAAACACATCATCATGTAGCAATTTCAATATCCAGCGGCCTTGAGGTTTCCATTGATGAAGAATGGCCTCACTATCTTTGTTGTCTATGGTGTGAAGATACAAGATGTGCAGCACCTGAAACTACTTGTCTACTGTATTTATCCTTCCCATTGATTATTGTAATCATGCTTATTAAAATGAGCATTTATAAGCCAATATATCAGTTATCAGCTACCAGAAATAAAGAGTTGTCACTTAGCATTCTAAAATTTGTATATGGATGAAATTAAAGATATAGATTGTACAGTATTAAGCATGATATAATACAATGATGTGTGTTGTAGTGTGTTTGACTCATTTATTGAGAGTTTTGTGTTGTTATATGATGCTATAAGATGGTTTCCCTGCATAAAATGTACTGATTATTCGACATATTGAGCCATTAAAGGCAATTTTAGGTAATAAATATCATTTAATTTACTGTAGTTGATAGGTAGTGCTGTCGCCTTACAGCAAGAAGGTCGCTGGTTTGAGCCTCGGCTGGGTCAGTTGGCGTTTCTGTGTGGAGTTTGCATGTTCTCCCTGCGTTCGCGTGGGTTTCCTCTGGGTGCTCTGGTTTCCCCCACAGTCTAAAGACATGCGGTGAATTGAGAAGGCTAAATTGTCCGTAGTGTTTGAGTGTGAGTGTGTATGGATGTTTCCCAGAAATGGGTTGCAGCTGGAAGGGCATTCGCTGCGTAAAACATATGCTGGATAAGTTGCCGGTTCATTCTGCTGTGGCGACCCCGGTTTAATAAAGGGACTAAGGCAAAAAGAATATGAATGAATAATCAGTTACCTAACATCAGAATTCTGCTGATGTTCTGGGTTGTTCATCGTTTAACAGGATTGATAAATCAACACATTTCTCTTCACATTTTCTTATATGTTTTAGATCTATTAAGTCAAATCTAAAAAAATAAAAGTCAGCGACGTTTGTTCCATCCGGTCTTTATTTCCAAAATCGTCAGGCATTCATTACAACATCTCATCTTCTTCATCTTCACATTGCAGACTTCAGTTTTCTCTTTTCGTTAAAGATACTCCAGTCAGAATCCTTTCGTTTAAAGAGATAGTTCACCCAAAAATCTCCTAATTTCCTCACGCCCAGATGCTTGTAAACATTTATGAATTGCTCTCTTCTGTTGAACACAAAACAAGATATTCTGAAGAATGTTGGGGGAAAGGTAGCAATTGACATCAATAGTGAGAACAAAACAAAAATAACTCTAAGTGGTTTTCCCAAAAATTCATTCAGGTTTTGGGGTCAAAAAGTTTGAAAAGTGATTTTTATTGACAATTTTAACAGTGTGTAGTGATATATTGTCTGGGTTTGAGTGATACAAAATTCAGGTAACACACTGTCAAAACTTACTCTCTTATTTTACAGACTTTTCAATATATATTATTATTTCTTATACAATATCTCATTCAAATGACATCAATGGTAAAAACAAAATAACAGTCAGTAAATAGCTGCTTTTCCCAACATTCATTCAGGTTTGAAACACACAGAGGATGAGTAAATGACTACAGTATTTTCACTTACTGGGTGAACTGTCCCTTTAAATCTGCTTGGTGTTCAAGTAAATCAGCCAATTTGATATGTAAGAGTCCCGGGCTGTTTTTTTAGGAGTTTGTTTAGTGGCTTCTACTTCTACCAGAGCCTGTTTCTGACCCCAACTATTGTTCAAACTCTAAATACTTTATCAGTGGCTTATGTGCTCTAACAAGCAAGGGCACGTAATAGAACATACGCCTGATAATACTCTCTGAAATGCTACTCATGTAAAATACTGCTCATTTACTTCTCAGTTGGATTGTTTTTAAGAAGCTTGTAGTGCAAGAATCCACCCCAAATGGGAATTTGCTATTAAGTTTGATGATGTCAGTGAATAAATTGCTCATTTGGATGGGTGGAAACCCATTTTTGGACCAGAACAGCCCAGTGTCCCATCACTATTGGCCTATACTAGACAAAAGCTGCGATTGGTTAGTGATTAGTAGGCCCACGTGGAATCTAGCCCATCATTGATTCTGTTTACTTACTTGTGTAAATGTGTGTAAATTTATATTTATTCAGATAATTAATTAATTACAGTAATATTATCAAATAATATGAAAATATTTAAAGTATTTATTTACTACAGTTTACTTTGATATAGCTTGTAAAGTACTATTTTCTGTCTTTTAGTAGAGATATCATATGAGAGACTTGCTTTGTTTACCAAATAAAGTGGATCTAATTGGGTTTGCATTGTAAACATTGAAGTTTAAAGGGTGTCACTTATTATTTCATATATTAAGGTTTTAGTTATGATACTTCCAAAATTATCCCACAAAAATCCGCAGATTTTTAACTAAATTCTGCACAGAAATAGCAGAAAAATGTCCACAGATTCCGTCTGGCCCTACTCATCGCTTCAGACTTTGGAGGGAAATCTGAACAAGGCAGGTAATATTAGAAGATTTAGGTATTGCTGATTCCTCACACACGCACACACGCACGCACACACACACAAAAAGCAATCCCAATTAAAGAGTTTCCCATATTTTGTAATTCATGTATTTTCTTCATTTATTTATCCTCTTGAATTGCATTTTTGAGACCACAAACAGCTTTTGATGTTGAAAAGTGACTTCTATTGACATTTGTAATGGTTTAAAGTCATATATGTTCTGTATTGGAGTTGTAAATGACTGTAAAAACCCAGTACTTTTAGGAGAAGTCTGTAAAATATCTGAAAAGGTACTGGATTTTTATATATGAAGAGTTTAGATGCAAAAACCTCTCAGTGCCGTCTGAAATTTCCATCGAAAATGAACATTTTTCTCAGCCTCCTTTGTTTTCTGTTAAGATATTTTACTTTAAAGTCCAGGAAAAGGACTTATTCTTTGCCATAAAAGTGATAATACTGAACATACACATAGGAGGCCGATAAAAGGCTCATTTTAGAGGAAAATTTCAGATGGCATATAAAGGTTTTTGCATCTAAACTCTTCATTATTTATATATATATATATATTTCTTATGCAATATATGGTTTCAAAACACTAAAATGTCAATAAAAGTCTTTTATTTTTCACACAGAGTTGATTTTTTTAACATCAAAAGTCGACTCAGCAAAATCCCATAAAGCAAATCACAACAGTAAATAACAAAATAAGGAAACTGTTCATTAGTGTGACCTCAATAAAAAAGGCCTGGACGTCTTGTGGAAGTTTTGAACTATTCATAATTTTGCCCCAATTAAAACACTTGCCAAGTGAAAAAAGGAAAAACAAATGATTTTTTTTTTGTTTGTTTTGCCAAAATAATCTGAGCCCAGAAAAAAAAAGCAAAATACTAACAAAAAAACCTAACTCAAATGCTCTAATCAATAACCTCTATATTATTATTTCCATTTTAACCTTCAACCCAATTATAAAACTGCTACTTTAAACCCCTCTCTGGTCTCGTTTGTTCAATCAAACTCGATTAGTCTGAATTCATACTGATCTCATCATCTTAAACACATCAGATCTGGTCCCGTTCTCTGTTTGTGTGTTCTTTAAGTGCTGCATTTCCTCCTGCTGCATGTTAAGATTGTGTTTTACCGCAAAACAACAGTCCAGTCTGCCGCTGCGCTGACCGATGGCTTACGGACAGTCAACACTGCAGGATTAGAGGAGAACTCAAACTCTAAAGCCGACTCCACACCATCTGGAAACAAAACAAACAATAATAATTAGGCTAATCGTTAATCTTTTTAAACATTTTAATAATTGGATAAAAGGATGACACGGTGGCTCAGCGGTTAACACTGTGGCCTCGCAGCAAGAAGGTCTCTGGTTCAAGTAAATGAGTGTGTATGGGTGTTTCTCAGTGTTAGGTTATGGCTGGAAGGGCATCTGCTGTGTAATTCATATGCTGAATAAGTTAGTGGTTCATTCTGCTGTGGCCACGCCGGATTAATAAAGGGACTAAGCCGACAAGAAAATGAATGAAAATGATTTAAGACCTACAACACCATATTTAAGTGATTTTAAGACCCTAATGGCTCTGTGTATATTTTTATATGAGCAAAGTGACACAGACCTGCACTGATCAGTGAAACTGAGGACGGTCGACTGCCTCCAATGACCACAATCCTCTCTATCCAAGACTCGGTGGAAAACTGAGCATCAGGAGCCAGATTTCTGATGAACCAAGCAAGAGACAAGATAAAAAGATGAGTAAAAGAATGAGGATGGGTGCCATTTTGTAGCCTTCGCTTAGAAATACAATGCATTGTGGTAAATTTAGGGGAGGATCAATATTTATCCTCTACAACAGGGGTTTCCAAACTTTTCAGCCTGCGACCCCCATAATAACAATGCCAGTGACTCGCGACCCCCAATATCTTCTGAGGTGGTTATAAAAACAGAAACCTTGCTTTAGTGCACACACACACACACCAATAGACCCACACCCATTCTTTGTTGATTTTTTCTTTATGTATGTCAGTGCTGTAAATGTGCCAGAAAGTTTAACCTAGTGCTATAAAATCAATCCGCTGCATCTGACGCTATTGCTGTGTGTTTAATATAATGTAATTACCCCAGGGGTCACAATCCAATAGAACTAGTAACTATGAGCTACTATAGGAACTATACTCAGTAGTATATAGGGGTGTCACGATTTCGATTTCTAATCGAAATCGATCGAAATTTATGCTCAATTTCGATTATCGAATCAAAAAATAGAATCGTCGATGCTGCCACGCCCCCATGTCACGTCAGCTTGGCTTGCCAAGCGGGAAAAAACAGGCTTGTTGAAGTGCTTGTTAAACTGCAGACGCAGGAGACCCGTCAACAGAACTTAAACCCTCTCCTCTTTCAATGAAGTCGCCGGTGTGGAAGCATTTTGGATTTCCAGTGAGTTATGTTGACAACGTTCGTGTTGTCAACAAAAAAAACACAGTTTTGCAAGCTCTGCTATGTACGTATTAGGGTTCGTCCGATAGACAACACCGGCATCTCGATCCTCCGCCCGCCCCCGTTGCAAATCCGCTCGCGAAAAGTTCACACTCAGGCCCTGTTTACACTGTCTTTGTTTTTAAATGGCATTTTAGAACGACAACGATTTGACATCCACAGTGGCGTGTAGCATTTCTGAGCAGCCCTGCTTCCTCCCTACCTCTGACACACACACACAGACACAGACGCACACACACAGCCATGCGCTCGAGACAGCAGGTCCAGGCAGTCAGAGGACTGCTTCAATCTTTCACTCACTTGTACTTAGTCATTTTAGCGAACACCTCAGATACTGTTGGCTGGTTCCTGTTGGTTGTGCGTCTTTTTCACCGACGCCATTATAACGACACAGATCACTGCCTATTCACGAGTCCCGCAGAAAAAGTGATTGACAGGTGGTAATTATGTGTGTTTCTTGCCTTTATTCATTTACTGTATGATTTGTTTATGGGTAAAACAAAGACCATGCAGGTCAGGTAGTTTAAACGGTAGGCTACAAATAATTAATTGCTCATTAATTAATTAATTATTCATAATCGAAAATCGAATCGTGCCTTTAGAATCGAAAATGTAATCGAATCGAGGATTTGGAGGATCGTGACACCATTAGTAGTATAAAGTAAGTATAAATGGCTATTTTATTCTCTTCAGTAGGTTATGGATAAAATATGGTAATTCTTATGGTTTAATAAAAATAAATCGATTTTTGGAAATCGCCAGGCGACCCCCCCTTCATTGTCCCCTTCAGTGAGAACTACTGCTCTAGAATAATTTTACACACACACACAAAATCCAGAATTACAGGTACATAATAATAATAATTATATGGTTAATAATATTGACCTTAAAATAGCTTTTAAAAATTGAAAAAAATGTTTTTATTGTAGCTGAAATAAAACAAATAAGACTTTCTCCAGAAGAAAAAATATTATAGGAAATACTGAGAGAAATTCCTGAATCTGTTTAACATCGGACTAATGTTGTAGACCAACCTGGAGGTCAGGCTGTTGTTAGAGAAGGACAGACGTCTGTGGATAAACTGCTTGGATTTCTGATAGTTGAAGGTGTGGAAGTCATCGATGTACAGCTCTCCTTCAGCAAAACCCTGCAGCAGAACACACAGATCAACAGGGGCTGTGTCCAAAATCACATAAATCCCTACTACTCTATAGTATGCTAAAAATAGTATGTGCGCTGAGTAGTATGTCCGAATTCATAGCATTCAAAAAACTGTAGGCAAGAAGTACCCACATGACATACTACTTCTGGTGAGATTCTGAAGTGTGCATTTAATGGACGCTACGCTATCCCATAATGCAACGTGAGATAATTAATAAACGAGAGTTAAGAAACTAACGCAGGTAGGTCACATGATAATGACAAAAGCCGGATGTAGTACCTACAAGTTAAATTCATACTATATAGCAAGTACTTTTTTAGTATGTTCAAATTGAAATGTAGTACATACTGGAGTATTTGGGACGCAGCCTTGGACTTCACTACTTCTACTCATATAATATATATATTATAATATATAATATATAATATATCATATATTGCAAATATAAACGAGGGTCCTGGGATTACCTGAGGATTGAGAGCAACATAGAGAGTGTAGGGATCGATCTCCATACAGGACGAAGACCTCCTGACGCGCTCTTTCCTGCAGATGATGGATCCTCCACGCTGGAAGACTGGGATCTGGAACGGGAGACGGAGAAGAGGGAGAAAAGCAGGATTCTGTCATTTCTTGAAGTTAAAACACAAGACTGAGATATTATAGAAAACTAGTTTTGAAATGAATTTATATTTATTTATATTCCGACATGAATCCATCCATCAAGACAAGGTCTGAAATATCATCTGAACTACATTACCCAACACTATAGTAACTTATAGTAGATACAATAGAACCACACTATGATAAAGTGCATGATACTGTCTGTCTTTATGCATGTATAGTACTTATTTATTATTGCATGCATGTATAATTTATTTATTTATTATATTAGTAGTCCTGTGAATTGGGTTTTCTTTTTTTAAATATTTCCCAAATGATGTTTATGGAATTTTTCCACAGTACTTCCTAAAATATTGTTTCTTCTGGAAAAAGTCAGATTTTTTATTTTTTTTTATTTCGGCTAGAATAAAAGCAGTTTTTTTTTTGTTTTGTTTTTTTACTATTTTAAAGTCATTGTTATTATGGAGCTAGTTTTGTTTCTTTATTATTCAAACAAAAATATTTAGTTTTAGGGAAAATTGTGTACATAGTCGTTTACAAATAAACAAATTGCAATTTTTTTTTTTAAGTTTAATCAAAAAATTATGTCAATGAAAATAAAATGTTTTGCAAAAAATAAACTATTGTCCTATAAAATAAAAAATGCATACATTGTAATTAAAAAAAATAAGAGAATTAAAAAAAATTATTCTAAAAACATTTAATAAATTTTTTAAAAAGTCATCGCTAAAAAAATTTTGCAATGCAAAAAATAACTATTGCCATTTTACGAGAAGGTACCACCTTATTATTCATTGCGTGCTCATTCATTTTTCTTTCGATTTATCGATTCTATTTGTTGCAGATCTAAAAACTTTGTTTGCGAGTTATAAAAAGTTGAGCGCTAATAGGAGGGCTAATAATTCTGTATATATACAGTTGAAGTCAGAATTATTCACTGCCTTTTTAATTTTTTTTCTTCTTTTTTTCAAATATTCCCCAAATGATGTTTAAAGGTTCGTTCACACTACAAGCGACCGTTCATTTCAATGAATAGTGAGCAACTTCCGGTGACCTCTGTCTTACCGAGCGACAGTGATCGTTAGCGACCAGGTGGGCAAAGTTGAGAATGCTTCAACTTTATGCAAATGAAGAGGGACATTCTTTAGCGACAGCCAATAGGATCACCAGTAGAGCTCACGTGATTCTCACCTCGCTCAGAGGTCGGTTGTATTCTCCGTGCTGCAGACCTACACAGACCTGCGTTTGCAGCGGATCGCCACCCAGAGTGACCGGCAGCTACAAAGTCGCTACTAGTGTCAACGAGGCATAACAGATTCAGGATTTCTCACAGTATTTCCTATAATATTCTTCCTTCTGGAGAAAGTCTGATTTGTTTTATTTCGGCTAGAATAAAAGCAGCTTTTAATTTCATAAACCATTTAAAGCTCAACTTTATTAGCCCCCTTAAGCAATATTTGTTTTCGATTGTCTATAGGACAAACCACTGATATACAATGACTTGCCTAATTACCATAACTAACCTAGTTAAGCCTTTAAATGTCACTTTAATCTGAATACTAGTATCCTGAATAATGTCTTGTCAAATCATATTTACAATATAAAAGAAATCTGTGATTAGAAATGAGTTATTAAAACTATTATGATTAGAAATGTGCTGAAAATATTAAAATATCTTCTCTCCGTTAAACAGAAATTGGGAAAAAGAAAATAAACAGGGGGGCAAATAATTTTGACTTCATCTGTATATATAAAAATGTGGACTATTCAGCTACTAAAGTATTCTGGGTAGTAGCAATGGTGATCTATACTTGTATTGGCCCATAATTTACAGCAATATTACAAAATATACGATCAAAACATGAAATAATCAGCACATACGGAGCTCATGGTGACAGGAATGTAGAGACTCTGATCCCCATCATGCTTCTGGAGAGAATGAACGTCATACCAGACCTACAAGAGTAACCCGGAGGATGTTTTAGAGAGTGTTGGAGGAAATAAAAATCAATTCCAGATGTCCTAACGTTCAATGATGATAAACGCATCACCTCGCCTTTCCCAGGCAGATATGCAGTAACACCAGTGGCGCCCTCATCAGTGACCGGGTGCACCAGCAAATCCTTCCCTACCATGACAAATGAACATGTTTTAGACAAATCTACTCTGACATTTACTAATTATAAAAGAAAAAAAATATATATAGAAAACCCTCACCAATCAAGTACTCATCCTCAATTGAGAAAGTGGTGACCTCGGCAGGATATTCTACCCACAGAGGTCTAAGAAAAGAGTTTAATTAACACTGTTTGAGAACCAAAACTTTAAAAGCTGTATTTTTTTTATTTAACTGTGAAGGGACATGATGATTGCCCAATACCTTGGTTTTATTGGGGTCATTTTTGTAGCATTTAATATACATTCATCGGCCACTTTATTAGGTACACCTATCCAACTGCCCGTTAACACACATTTCTAATCAGCCAATCACATGGCAGCCATTCAATGCATTTAGGCATGTAGACATGGTCAAGACGATCTGCTGCAGTTCAAACCGTGCATCAGAAGAAAGGGGATTTAAGTGACTTTGAATGTGGCATGGTTGTTGGTGCTAGACGGGCTGGTCTGAGTATTTCAGAAACTGTTGTCTTACCTTATAACTGGCTGTCCAGTGTTATGTGCATTGTAGAATAGCTGGTACCAGTATGGCAGGAGGGCATATCGCTGGCGCACCGCCTCCCGGATGAGGGCAGTGTTTTCTGGGCCGAACAGCCAGGGCTCCCTGCGCGGTGTGTCTATGTGAGCGTGTGCACGGAAAAATGGCTGATAAGCTCCAGCCTGATACCATCGCACCAACAGCTCAGCACTGGGATGTTTAAAGAAACCGCCAACATCAGCTGAGGGAAAAAGAAAACAGCATGTGAGACAAAAGGAAAAGATTTCAAGCTAATTTCAGAGATCCAGAAAACTTAAACTAGTTGATTTCCAAAGATGCAATTTGACATTTTGTAGTTTGTTTTGTTTTAATCTGTTTCTGGACTTGCACACAATATAAATTTCTGCAGATAATTCAGTAAAATTGTGTTCACGTGCTCATTTGCCTTAAAAAAAAATAAATAAATAAAAAGAGAAGAAATAATGAGTCTAGTATTATTTTCATGAAAAAATATATAAATATAATAAATCTAAAAAATGAATAAAATAAATAAAAAATAAATAAACAAAATAAATAAAATATAATATAAACAAAAATAAATATATTAAATAAATAATAAAATATATATGAAATGGATAAAAAAATGCAAAATACATAATATAAATAAAAAATAACATGTATAAAATGAATAAAAATAAATAATTAATATAAAAATAAATAAATATAAAAATAATAAAAATGTATAAAATAAATAAAAAAACAATAAAATATATCAAATAAATAAATATTTAATTAAATATAAATGTATTAAATAACTAAAATATTTTAAATGGATAAAATAAAATAATAAAATAAAAATACAAAATATAAATAACAAATAAAATATATAGAATAAATAAAAAATAAATAAATAAACAAAATAAAATAAATAAACATAAATAAAATAATATAATATTAATAAAAACTAAATATATTTAGTAAACCTAACCCTAAATAATAAAAAAGTTAAATAGATAAATAAAAATGTAAAAATATATAATATGAATAAAAAATAAATAAATATATTAAATAAAAAAAAAGATGAATAAATATAACAAAATAAAATATAAATAAAAAATAATTATATTAAATAAATAATTGTAAAAATATTAAATATACTTAAACAATTTTTTTAAATATATAAATAAAAAATAAAATAATATATAATATATTAAAAAATAAATAAAAATATATATTATAAATAAAAAATTAATTTCTTAAATAAATAGAAAAGTAAAGAAATATAATATAAATTAAAAATATATATACATAATATTTTTTAATTAAAAATTAAAAACAAAATCGTTTAAAAAAAATTCCATTTAATTAAAATAAGCAAGCACTTTAAGGTTACAGATTAGTAAATAGCTGACCTCCACAGAAAGAGATGCCCACTAAGCCCAGACTCAAGCACATGGGGATGGAGATCTTCAGATGACCCCATTCAGCAGCATTATCTCCTGTCCACACCGCACCTGAGCCATACAGACAAAAACCACTACCAAATTAGGCCTGCACGATATTGGAAATAAATAACAGTGCTATATTTTCTTATTCTGCGATATACACTGAATTATGTATAGAATTTCCCCAGATGACTGAATATCTCTATAAAGAAAGAATTCAAAATTTTACATTGAATGGGATGATTCTATAGGGGAGTGCTTCTGCATAAACTATAATAAACAAAACCATACATTAATATTATATTACAGAAAACTTTACAATTGTAAAGTCTAACAGTATTCAGGTACTGTAATTGAATTTAAAAATAAATAAATCTAAATCACACATCTCTCACCGTAACGCTGAGATCCAGCAAAAAATGCTCTGGTCAGAACGAAAGGTCTCTCCACTCCTCCAGAACGCTGAATCAGGCCTTCAGACGTCGCCTTTTGCTGGTGATACAGAAATATAGTTGAGAAGATCAACATTAGACTTCACGCTCTGTCCTTTAAAGTAGGCATAATATTTTCCATCCTGTTTTGACATATTCCAGCACTCCTTAAAGAGATAGTTCAACCCAAAAAAATGAAAATTCTGTCACCATTTAATCCCCGTCCACTCGTATCAAACCAGTTTCTTTGTTCAGTTGAACACAAAGGAAGATACTTTGAAGAATGTCAGAATCATGACTTCTATAGTACCTTTTGTTTCTACTGTGGATGTCGATGGTTGCTTTAATCCAACATACATTTATTAGATACATTCTTTTATATTCAACAACAAAAAAAAAATCTTAAAAGTTTAGGGCAGGGGTGTCCAGACTCAGTCCTGCAGATTTAGCTCCAACTTGCTTTAACACACCTGAAAGGATGTTTCTAGAATGCCTTGTGAGAGCTTGATTAGCTAGATCTGATTGAGGTTGGAGCTAGATTTTGCAGGACACCGGGCCTCCAGGACAGAGTGTGGACACCCCCGGTTTAGAGTCACTTGAGTGAGAGAACAGCTCTTTTAAAAATGTCGATTTTCAGTGTAATCTTTCCATATTATATTAACTTTTAATATTTAATATAGCAGGAAACATTCTCTTACCACATAGAGGCCATAAAGGTTGTGCACGTCTCTGTGCTCCCAGACACCGTGAACCGCATCTTTGTGCATGGTCACCTCAGGCCCATTAAACACAGACGGCTCGTTCATGTCATTCCAGATGTACTGATTCTCCATAGAGCCCTGCACAAAAAAAAAAAATTATTCATGTGTTTTTATTTATTTGCCACATCAGAAACTTACGGCCAGGGGCGTAGATTTAGGGTGGACGTATCCCCAACAATATCCACAAACTACTGAAATGTCCCCACCAATAATTTAATTCACTTAAAAACATCGCGCTGTCAGTATAAACCTAGACATGCTGAAAGGGTTAAATCACGTTCTCTCCTCGAGTCGCACCGCCCCCAAACACATATGAACATTGTGATTGGCTGTGCCTTTCCCTGCTGTCATGTGAGTGGCTGCTTTCAGATTATAGTTTCAGATACAAACAGCGCCAAAACAACTGCGCGGGGGGGGAATTTCCCGATGTGTGTGAGGTGTATGACAGACACACATAAGTGAGGATGGAGGTAGCAAGAAGAGGTGGACATAAAGAGCTTTTTCCAACAAAAAGTGTGAGTCACATAAACTCAAGTTCGCTACTGAATGAGTCCATCACGATAATGCTGCTATCCCTGGTGTTTTCACCGCTTTTACGGTCAGTCGAATGTTAAAACAGACTGATATAGTCTGTAAACAATATTCCCTGAAAACTAACTGCATAATAAACACCTACATGTAAAAGTATATGAACCTGCCAGTTCTCCTAATCTCTTAGAGTAACATCTCCAAGTTCAGGTGAAACAATTTGTCAGAAAAACTACAGCCTGTGCACCATCTTTTAATAATACTATGAGACATGTTTAATTTGTACGAAAAATGAACGAAAGTCTTCATTAAGCTCTCTCTTTATCAGTTAATAAACATTATTTTAACATAACACTTTCAGGCCTGTATCCAGCTTATTAAAAGGGATTATTTGTTTTCTGAAAAACTGAACCTTTTTGCAGTTATTCACCTGATTTTCTGTTTAATTGAGGTATAAATCTAACATTTTAGTGACATATTAACAACTAATTTTTGCTGGATAATCTTGTTGGATAGTTATTATAACTACACTTTTTGATGTACCAAAACTATTTCCTACCATTTTGTCAAATTGCTTTATTTACACGTTTAAACTGTAAGTTTTATTACAGTTTTATAAATAATAAAAATACTTTGATCTAGAAATTAGGACTTTAAATTCTTAGAATAAAGAAATGAAGAGTACAGATGCCAAAACCTCTAAATGCCATGTAAAATGAGCATTTTTCTCAGCCTCGTATATTTATGTTCAGTTTTTTCACTTTAAAGACAATGAAAATAACATATTTGTCACTATAAAAGTAAAATCACTGTGTCCACACACAGGAGTTGGAGAAAAATGCTCATTTTAGAAGAAAATATTAAATGGCATTTAGAGGTTTTTGCATCTAAACTCTTCAAATATGTAAATATACTTATTTTTTAAATACGATTTTATAATTATAATTTTCTTTGGGAAATCTGTTAACTTGATTTAAATTAAAAACTGAAGCCTACAGGCAAATAACAAACTGGCCAGCGCATTCAACCTTCCTCAGTGAGAATTTGTCCATTTGAATAATAAGATAAATTCAAACATAATAATAGTAATCCAACTTTTGGTCTTTCAAACCACCTGACCCCACTTGGCTACGCGCATGACTATTTAA
>NC_141025.1:76487500-76497500 GCF_052040795.2 Danio rerio
TTCCTACTGGCATATTATTAAGATATTAACTGTTTATTAGAACTTACAAACTGTGATCTTACTTTACATCCCTAAGCCTACCCGATACCCTAAACCCAACTACCACCTTAATAACTTTTAATAAGCTGCAAATTGGTACTTTATTGGGTTAAAAGTTTTACTTAATGGTTTGTTAATAGCGTGAATTGTACATTACAATAAAGTGTGACCAACATTATTATACCACTAGTATTTACTGCTTGTCTGGTGATGTCATGACTATATATAGACTCTATTTATAATGCATCATAAGTACATTATCATGAAAAATCTAATAAAAAAAATCAATAAAATTTTTTCACAACAATTAAATCATAATTAAACAATGCTACATCATTTCTGAATTTTACTAATAATAAAATAGCATTTGGTTTTACCAAATTCATTACCCATGTAGGAGAAAAGCATTTAGAAGGTAGCATTATAGACACAAAGACACTAGAAATTATATCAAAATGCTTTTATCCAACATGGTCAACTGTATTTTGATGTTTTTGAACACAAGTGCATGTGATTTTACATGCTTATTTGTGTTCTTATTCTGAAAAGAAGCAAATATACATATGCAATACACATGCATGCATTACAGTGAATAACGAACACTTGTTTATTTGTAGTTATGATTATTTATTATAAGGTTGTTTATAAGGAATTATACACATTATTATGCATTATAAATACCCGTACCAGACAGATTATGAAATTATAATGCTTTACAGTAATGTTCAAAATTATTAAACTATTAGTCTAATATATTTTTTTATTCTTTCTCAAGTCTCCTGACCCTCTGACTGTTCTTTTAGTTATCTTCCTACCCCAACTACACAAACACCAACACGCTGCGTCATTGCCTTTACCACCTTGCTCGCAAGACGTGCAACTCTCCTCAAATTGAAACGTGTCCCCTCCATCATCAGAACACTGGATTAAAGAGGGTCTAGAATGCATCTGTCTTGAGAAACTCAAACATTGTTTTAAAGGATCACTGATGATGAAAGACTACCATACTGTCTGTCATTGAGGACCTTAACATTTCAGGACCTGCTGACTACACTGCAAAAAATGCTTTTCTTACTTAGATTTTTTTTGTCTTGTTTCTAGTCCAAATATCTTAAAATTCCTAAATCAAGAAGCATTTTCTAGACAAGAAAAACAAATAGTTTTGTTTTCAGAAATAATATGCCAAAATTAGGTGAGTATTTCCTTAAAACGAGCAAAATAATCTGCCAATGGGGTAAGCTAAAATATTCTTACGTCAAAAGAAAAAACAAGATTAATTTGCTTACCCCATTGGCAGATTATTTTACTTGTTGTAAGGGAAAACTGACTTAATATTGGCATTTTATTTCTCAAAACAAGACAATATGTTTTGCTTGTCTAGAAAATGCTTCTTGATATAAGAAATTTTAGATATTTAGACTAGAAACAAGACCAAAAATCTAAGCAAGAAAAGAATTTTTTGCAGTGTAGGGGTGGAGCTATCAGTCATTTAGGGGTGGAGCAATTAGTTTTTTAGGGTGTAGTTATCAGTCATTTAGGGTGGAACTTTCACTCATTTAGGACAGAGCTAGCAGTCATTTAGGGTGGGGCTGTCAGTCATTTAGGGAGGAGTTAACAGTCCTTAAGGGCGGAACTATCAGTCATTTAGGGAGGAAGTATCAGTCATTTAGGGTGGAGCTATTTTCCTTAGGGGTGGAGCTATCAGTCAATTAGGGAGGAGCTATTGTTCCTTACACTGCAAAAAATGCTTTTCTTACTTAGATTTTTTGTCTTGTTTCTAGTCCAAATATCTTAAAATTCCTAAATCAAGAAGCATTTTCTAGACAAGAAAAACATATAGTCTTGTTTTCAGAAATAATATGCCAAAATTAGGTGAGTTTTTCCTTAAAACGAGCAAAATAATCTGCCAATGGGGTAAGCAAAATATTCTTATGTCAAAAGAAAAAACAAGATTAATTTGCTTACCCCATTGGCAGATTATTTTACTTGTTTTAAGGAAAAACTGACTTAATGTTGGCATTTTATTTCTCAAAACAAGACAATATGTTTTGCTTGTCTAGAAAATGCTTCTTGATATAAGAAATTTTAGATATTTAGACTAGAAACAAGACCAAAAATCTAAGCAAGAAAAGCATTTTTTGCAGTGTAGGGGTGGAGCTATCAGTCATTTAGGGGTGGAACTTTCACTCATTTAGGGCAGAGCTAGCAGTCATTTAGGGTGGGGCTGTCAGTCATTTAGGGAGGAGTTAACAGTCCTTAAGGGCGGAACTATCAGTCATTTAGGGTGGAGCTATTTTCCTTAGGGGTGGAGCTATCAGACAATTAGGGAGGAGCTATTGTTCCTTACACTGCAAAAAATGCTTTTCTTACTTAGATTTTTTTGTCTTGTTTCTAGTCCAAATATCTTAAAATTCCTAAATCAAGAAGCATTTTCTAGACAAGAAAAACATATAGTCTTGTTTTCAGAAATAATATGCCAAAATTAGGTGAGTTTTTCCTTAAAACGAGCAAAATAATCTGCCAATGGGGTAAGCAAAATATTCTTATGTCAAAAGAAAAAACAAGATTAATTTGCTTACCCCATTGGCAGATTATTTTACTTGTTTTAAGGAAAAACTGACTTAATATTGGCATTTTATTTCTCAAAACAAGACAATATGTTTTGCTTGTCTAGAAAATGCTTCTTGATATAAGAAATTTTAGATATTTAGACTAGAAACAAGACCAAAAATCTAAGCAAGAAAAGCATTTTTTTGCAGTGTAGAATTTCAAAAGGGAGAAAGGGAGACTTTTAGCATTTACTTTACATTTTCCTCTTCTATATTTACCCATATATTTATTGTATCTTTTTATTTATTTATTTATGCATTTATTCAATTGGCTTATTATTTATTTATCTGTCTCTTGATTCATCTTTGTGTACTTATTAAAGGTAACAGAAAATAGGGAGGGGTGGAAGATGGGAGTGATGGTGCTTAGAAGGGGGTAGAAAAGTGTATGTTGGATTTAAGAGTTCTACAGTTTTCTTGTTTTAGTTGCTATATATTTGATATATATCAAATACTATATACAATACAATATATATACAAATAATATATATAGAATACTCACTCATACCAAACGTTCGGCTCACATAACCCCAATCTTGTATGATCTTCATTGGCTCCCGGTTGCATACCGGATTAAATTCAAAATTCTCCTCCTTGCATTTAGATCCTTAAATAACCTTGCACCCTCCTATCTCTGCAACATGCTTGTCCCCTACACCCCAACTCGCTCTTTACGGTCTGCTGACTCTGGCCTTTTTGCTGTGATCATTTGGTGTTATTGCACCCAAACTCTGGAACTCTCTACCACACTCTCTCCGCTCTGCTAATAATATCTCTGAATTAAAATCCTTAAGACTCACTTATTTTCTGAATGCTTCGCATCTGATCTGCCAAACTGACCACTTAATCTGATCCACCACTACCCTGCTCATATGCCTCTTAGGTCTTGTTTGTGTTATTCAAGTTTGTTATATTTGACCTCATGTATGTTTGTTTATCTTTTTGTTGCATTCCTTGTAAAGTGTCCTTGAGCTCTGGAAAGGCGCTATACAAATAAAAATTATTATTATTATTATTATCTTTTTGCTGATAGGACTTCTATTTTTCATATACATTTATAAGTTTTGTATATTATCTGGGAAAAAAATGCAATAAAAATATTTAAAGGGTCACGAAACACCAAAACACATGTTTTGAGCTGTTGACAGTCGTATATGTGTCCCTCACTGCTATAAACACTATTAGGACACCTATATTTCACTAAAAAGTGTAAATTGGTTGTTTTTGCATTATTTCAAGCTAATTTTTACTTCCGGTTTGAAACAAATTTTTGAAGCTGCGTCACGGTCATGACATAATAGCGTGTATTCCAGCGTGCAGACTGGACGCCTGTGCCAGAGTGTGTCTTATTAAGTCTTACAGTGTGATGCATTAATGTATGAGTAAGGCTTGGTTCAAACCAATCAGCGCGCTCTATTGTGCAGCTTCATTAATATTCATTACTGTCACAGTGTTTAGACGACAGAGACGCCACGTTGTGTTGGCAAAACAAGCGTGAAGTGTTGCTTTTATAGTTTGCTGCAGTTAAGTTTTGTTTTCATTTTCTCTCTGTGAGAGCTCATCTGGAGTCACGTGTGGATTAACAGTGTACGCGACGCTCGACAACAATAACTTACGTGTCTAAGGAGGATTATTGTTTACCTGAGAGCTGTTCTCATCTGCAAACGCTGAGATCCGGATTCGCTTTAGTCTCCTCTTAATAAAGACGCGGCTCTAGTTGCTGGTGATTGTCCTGTCTCTACAGATTTGGTAAGTGAGCGACCAGTGCTCTTTGTTTATTCAGTTCGTATTTTATTCGTCTCAAACAAACTATTGCAACGAGTGTAAACAAGTTAGCACTAACAGTTACAACCAAACTATAACCTCGTATTGGATTTTGTGACCGGAATAACACACGCGGCTTTCTGACGCTACCTGTCGTGTGCATCTAAGTTTCCAGGAAATGCTGAGTTTTTTTCTCTCATTTGCCGTGCGGTATCAAACATTGCATGAAAAATACACACTTAGAGCAGCTCCTCGAATCAAATATCTCGTTTGTCGGGAGGGACATTAATGAATTCTCTGAATGAAAGAGCCAAACTGCAGTTAAAGTCCACCATTTAATAATCTGGCAAATAATTCGACTACAGATGTCCATGTAAACACAGTCACATTGTGCGCTGTGGTTGTGTGTTTTGACTCTGAAATTCAGCGCGCCCAAATAGACACTCCCACACCAAGCCTCTTTTCTTCCTCCGACACTCCCCCCTAAACAGAGCTGGACACGCCCACTTTTCTGACTTTTTCCAAAGTAGAGGTGTGAAAACACCCTGCTGAAACGAGGGGGATTCATGGCCCTTTAAAATAATGCAAACACAGGCTTCATAGAAAGTGTTCCCAATTTTTTGTTTATGCATGTACTAACTATATATGAAAATCTATGAATGAGATTTAAGAGTAGGAAACATTATGTAAAAATGTATGCAAAAATGCATGTACCATACGGTTTTGAAATACATGAGTAAGCAACGGAGTTGTAGTTCACTCAGACCAAGGGAATGGTGCTTTTAAATTGAATATTTAATGATAAATACATTGAAATCATACATTTTTTAACTGTGCCGTGGCACTTTGTACACATAGACATCACCTATATGCTATATAACTGCAGGATAACTAGGTTTATATATAATAACCTTAATTGTTAGAAGCTATAACTTACTCGTTCATTGATTAAAGTTATTAGTAACTAATAAATCTATGGTAACTAATAACCTTAACCTTTCTGAATTTGATTGTAATGCAATAATGTGCGCAGTTCGTAAAGCTGCTTTGAAATAATCACTATTGTATAAAGCGATATACAAATACACTAGAATTGAATTGAATTTAACTAGTGTGTTTGCGTACCTGTAAGTGAGGCGTACTGAGTGAAGACATCTGCAGGTTTTGGTCCCAGCATGATAAAGACATCAATAATACCGCTCTCAGAAACCCAGCGGACATTCGTCTGAGGAGCGTCACTAGACACCTGCACAAAGTCCAGCATTTTCACAAACATTGTCTGATGAGCAATGAAGTCACATGCACTGCTCAGGTGTGAGTTTCTTACAGACTTCAACAGAGGGTCAAAATCTTGATGGTTCTGTGGATCTCGTCTATCAAATCTCAGCTTTATTTCGTATTGTCGATTGGATTCGGATCAGACATACTTTAAGAATATGAACTTCGAGATTACTTCAAACAGAGAATAAAAAAAAATCTTCGTCAAGAGTTGCTGAAGAACTACTGAGAGATTTCAGCTGCTGTCTGGGCTTTCACTGCCTTTCTACACCTCCCTTTCTTCATGTGTTCAATAGCTTTTCCCACCTGTCCTTTCATTTTATAACATATACCTTTATTTCTAAATGACTTAGTTGTGTGTTCGTGGCATATATAGGCCCCGTTTACACTAGTGCGTTTTAGTTTTAAAACGGCGTTGTAGAATGAAAACGATCCGCGTCCACACTCGCGTTTTACCCAGCGTTTCTGAACAGCTCTCCGTCCACACCAAAACGCTGAAAACGCACATCACGTGACCACACACACACTCTCGGGCAAGCGCTCCAGCATTTCTACCCAGATGAGAGCTCTGCTTGTCGGACTGCTCATCACGCATCTCCCGCTGGATCTAATCTCACTATATTTGCTAAACGTGATATTTCATTCATGTTGTTGTCTTTATCTAACGACATATTCCCTGACTTTGGTCATTGGAATCTATTAAGTTACTTGTTCACGGGAAACATGTTTTGGTCAAGCGCAAAGATAAGTTAATGATTAATCCAGGTACATTGACTGATCGCTTGCCTTTATTTCCTACAATGTATAAACTTATTGTATGTTATACTTCTATAATTATCGATTATTAAAACTGATATTCAGCAAAAGAGAGGCTGTGTTTCGTATTTTCACTGAAATTGAAAGGAGGCAGTTGTTATCGGCTCCGTTTTGTTATAAATATCCACACAGTGAAGATGACGCTCATATATGCAGCACGACGCCTCAACATTTCTGCTGTCTGTTAAGTTGCTAATATTAAAAAGAAAATAGGCAGTTCCTTATATCATGTTTACATTTTATTGTTGAGAAAGTGAAACAACGTAGCCAGGGTGATGTGAATGAAGTTATAAAGTACACTGTTCCCTTTGAAGATTTACCCGTGTCCTCGGTATGTTTTCCATATCAAACTGAGAAGGGGGAGACTGCAGCCTTGATCAAACTTGCGACGTCTTAACTTACAAGAAGAGGATGCGAGACTGAACTGTGTTAGGCTACTTAATATTGAGGAAAAGCCCCAATCAGAGAGGCGAACGTTTGCAGCCCCGCCTCCGTTTTCAGATGTCTCCGTCTTTCCCCATCCACACTGAGACAGAGCAGCAGCGTTTTAGAATGAAAACGGCCTCTCCAGCGTTTTCGAAACGCTCCGTTTTCGGCGCTCGAGAACTCCGGCGTAGTGTGGACGGATGGCGTAACCGTAGCAAAACTTATGCGCTTTAAAACTAAAACGCACTAGTGTAAACGGAGCCATAGATTTCTTTGATTGTTACCAACATCCGGTAAAAATTTCAAGTCAACAGCACCTTTAGAAATGTTTTCTAAGAAAAATAATGGCATGTTCAATACTCATGTCCTCCACTGTATAAGCAAATAATAGCACTGAAAGACTTTGATATGTTTTGTCTATCAATCTTAAGACTGAATCATGCTAGAAATACTTCTAAACAAATCTGTTTCTAGCATGTAGAAACACCCTGTAAGCATGTTTTGGCATGTTGTAACCACGATTCAGCACATTAGTAACATGTTAAACGTGTTAAAACAGTGTGCTATATCATATCAGGTTGACTCACCGTGTCTGGAGAGTTTGAGCTGATATCCACCCATGTTTCTGCGGCGTTGAGCCAGAAGATGCCCATGGTGCGCTCAGTGCTGTGAGAAATGAGGACAGGAACGGCCCCGTAAAGAGCCATTGGGTTGTGCAGCTCATACTGAAAGACATCCAGGTTGTACAGCCGATAAGGGTCTGAATTTCTGAAGCGAAAAAAACATCATGGTCGATTCAATATCTGATATCTCTTCTATACAAGTCAATAAACGTCAATCCTGGATAAAAGATCTTAAGCTCGATTACGAAAACAAAATGCAAAGAAATATAGTGAACAACTGATTTTATTTATCTCTTATTTTTCTCTTTTTTTTATTATTTAACTCTGACCACATCTCTAGAACTGCTCGATCGTGCAGATTCGCACTCTACAACATCAGAAAGATCCGACCCTTCCTATCTGAACATGCAGCTTAACTCTTTGTTCAAGCACTTGTTCTCTCCAGACTGGACTATTTCAACTCGCTACTCTTTTACAGTGTTTGTGATGATTGAGAGTAGCTCAACAGATGATTCATCAGACAAATCCACCTTCTTTCTAAATGATCAACTAGAAGTTAAGTTATTATTGGTTGCTCTTACAACTGGAATCCATGACAAGACTTTAGTCAGGAAGTGTAGATTGCAGAATAAAAAAAAATTGCAATATCATGCAGCCCTAAATGAGACCCCAGATCATTGCAGTAATTAAGAACAATTTGTGTAACTCACTCTGTGCTCTTCAGTCTGAGTGTGTCTGCGTGTTCGGGAATGCCGTACACATGCTCCACACCCGGCAGAGAAAAATCTAAACTAATAGATGACGGACCTGAAATGAAATGAAGATTACAGAAGACAAAAAAGGTTAAACATGACTGCATTACTACATGACATGATATAGAATCAAATAGAAAACGTCAAATAACATGTCAACGTACCATTGGGTTTTGAATCACTATGAGATTTGAAGGTTTCCTCCCACATGCCCGGTTTCTCCTCCTCCTCCTCTTTTATTTGTCCATCCTAAAACATACAATTCTTAAAAATTATAATCCACTAGAACAAAAGGAAGCCAGTTTGTATTTGTACAAATATATCAAGCATATCCTGAACACAGTACACTAGCTAGGTCCAAAGAATCTGCATTATAAAGTTCCCATTAGGGCTGAGCAATATATTGTTTGTGCATCAATATTGCAATGCGTTTAAAAATCGCAGGATTAGATTTATTAGAGATCAAAATTATTTTTTATTATTAATACAATGATGACCGTGGGGTTTTACATTTGATTCTTCAATTTTTTGCATTTGAATACTGTTAGATTCCCCAGAAAACCATAAAGCACTGTTTATTGATATAGTTTTGCTTAATTTATGCAGATCCACTCAACAGAAAAGGACCTGAACATCACAGCCGATTTAAATTAATGGAATCGCTCCAAATAGAGCTATTTAAATAATCTGGTGAAATTAAACTCATGTTGCTATATATATATATATATATATATATATATATATATATATATATATATATATATATATATATATATATATATATATATATATATAAAAAACATAAAAAAATAATAATAAATAAAATAAAAATTAAAAAAAATAATATAATAAAAAAATAAATAAATAATAAATATAAATAAAAATAAATAAATACAATTTGAAAAAAATTAAAATAAAAATAAATAATAATAATAATAAAAAATACAAAAATAAAATAAAACGCAGTAAATCTATTTTATATATATATATATATATATATAATATTAAAAAATGTAATAATAATAGTGGTGCAGTGGCGCACTGGGTAGCACTGTCGCCTCACAGCAAGACAGTCACTAGTTCGAGTCCCGGCTGGGTCAGTTGGCATTTCTGTGTGGAGTTTGCATGTTCTCGCCGTGTTGGCGTGGGTTTTCTCTGGGTGCTCTGGTTTCCCCCACAGTCCAAACACATGCGCTTTAGGTGAAATGCATGAACTAAATTGCCCGTAGTGTATGAGTGTGTATGAGTGTGTATGAGTGTGTGTGTGTGTGAATGAGTACGTATGGCTGTTTCCTAGTACTGGAAACATTTGTTGAGATAGTTGGCGGTTCATTATATTGTGGCGACCCCTGATAAATAAGAGACTGAGGCAAAAGAAATGAAAGAATGAATAAACTACTACCAGATTCTAATATGCTATTAGTAAAACATACACACACACACACACACACACACACACACACACACACCTCACTGGTTGGCTGCTCCTCTTTCTGCTGTCCTGTGGTTTCCTCAGACTCGCTGTTGCTGTAAAGCAGATATTTTTGTATTAATATAAAGACTTGGTGTTAAAAGAATTAGTAAAACAAAAGCAAAAGGAAGTTTTAAAGCGTGGCCACCAATATAACACACTGACAATCAGAACAATATAATATTTGCACTATAGTGTAACACTTTGAATTCATGCATTAAA